>NC_142369.1:10202500-10502500 GCF_059441005.1 Hippichthys cyanospilos | reverse complement strand
TTAATGCTACAACATGAAAGTTAGCGATGCTAACAATGATAACAACATTTCTCATTGAATACAAAAGTATAGAACAAAATAAAAACACTTTGATTATTGTGAAAATTAACATTGGAGAAAGCGTGAGAAAAAACTCATTTAGACAACAAACATCCATTACCTTCATGTAAATTTGTTATTCTGCATGTTAAAATGTTAACATGCTAACATTGCTAACATTTCTCAGTGAATATGAGTACAGAATAAATGTGGGAGAAATGACGTCAGCATGAGAAAAACTCAAACCAAAACAATCAAAGATCAAAAAAACTTGAATTCCAAAAATTTGTCTTGACTTTGAGCAGTGTAAATTTGTTTTTCTCCACTGTAAAATGTCAAAAGTACCAACAATGCTGATCGTGCTAACAATGCTAACGTTTTGGTACATGCTAATTATAGTGTGAGAAAAATGCAGATACACCCAAATTCCAAAACATTATGGCCAATGGCAAAATAAATTCGAATAGCAGTCGTCATTTTCAGATCAATCCACAGATTTCAGACATTTTCAAGCATTACCGGGTCAGCCCGTTACTGAAGTGCAACATCTTTGTTCTTGCTCCTGCAGACTTTTTTTCCCTGGCGCAGGCTCACTGACTATTTCTAGCCCAATTAAAGTGAAGTCCTTCTATCTGGCCGGTCTTTACGGGCGCGTCCAATCGGAGCGCATGGCCTCAGGTCTAATCCAAGAAGGATGAGAATGAAGGCAAAAACGAGGAAATAAGCGAGTCAGAGGTGAGACGGTGCAACCCAAAAAATGGAGAGGCAAAGGAGTTTTTGCACCTTTATTCATTTTATATACACCGTATTTTCTGTACTATTAGGCTCACTTCAATTTTCTCAAAAGCTGACAATGCGCCTTATAATCCGGTGTGCCTTATACAGTGCATGAAACACGTTTTCATTTTCATTTTTGTTTTCATTTCAGGTTTAAATGTATTTTTTAATCCTTAAAAATTTTACACCACCCAGTTTGAAACTTTTATATGCTATATATGCTCCAATTTTGATGCGATTTATATTCATATGATTTATTCCTTATGTTATGTTTTTTTTATTATTTATATAATAAATTTATTATTTACAAGGCGCAAAAACTGTGAGATTTTTTCAAACAAAGCGTGATTTTATCAAATAAATCCAGAAACTGTTTCTAAATCGACAAAACAATATATTTTAAGGTTTTTGTATGCAAATTGATTAAAAAAGTTTCATATTTATTCGAATCATAATTATATTCTTTTAAAGGCTTGATTTACCTTGGCGTTGATCCAAACAGTCTTTTAATGTAATCAAGAGGTATTTTTTCCCCCATTCTACAAATAATACTTTCCACAAATCTTCAATCTTAATTTATGATTTAAAAATATGACTGATTTATCTAATTGTTTTGTTTACATTCCCTTTAGCACAGCTCTGGTTAGAGGATGCATAATGCAAACCTAGCCACTACTATAGCTTCTATTCTATGCGCCTTATACTGCAGTGCGCCTTATACACGAAAATACCTTTAAACTAGGCCAATTGAATCGCCTTATGGTGAGGAAAATACTTAGTTGACAATAAGTGGCAAAAATGGTTACCATCCGAGTAGATCAAAAGGGATGCATTTTGCTGATGAATTCTCGTTCCATATGCCTTGTATAGACCAGTGAAGACAAATAGAACACTTAAGGAAAATGTTTGAGTCGACTTCCCCTTTAAACATAAAATAAAGAGTGTTCTAAATGACAAAATAATCTCATCGGTAATAAGAATCAGCAGGCTCATTTGGCCAAATTAAAAATTAAGTTTGGCGGCGTCGCTGCAGCCGTTTATTGTGCGTTATTGTTAATAAGCTTGAGAAAAAAAGGTCTGAGCTCGGTAAACAAAAGGTCCCGGGAGAGGTGAAGCGCGTTCATATCGCAGACGGTCGATGGGCGAGGTGAAAATCTTCCCACAATGCAGAGCGGATTAATATGGCCGACATACTGAGCCACGCACGCTAATGATTTCTGCGGCTCGTTTGGGAAAAAATCCCACTAGAGGGATCACCGACGTTATTATCAAGTATAGATTCAATTCTTATTACCGCGCTGTCTGTTTCCAAATCACAAGCATATTATTCTTTTGCACGCTCACAAAAGTGTGCACATCCATCACATCTTTGGAAACATTTGATTCTTTATTTTCACGGGACAACATGGACGAAATGACACTTTGCTACGATGTCGGGAATATGACCTCATTGACTAGATGCACTTCATTTCGATATTTTCACTTAGGGCTCGATTCAAGTAATTTAGACGTGACTGTCAACAGTAAATGTACAGTTACAGTATATAGGATGTAAATTAACTACTTCATATTGAAGCAAAGAGATATTCATTCACTTTTGTCCCATGAAACGATCAATTATTTTTAAAGAATAATAATTGATTCAGATAATTGTTTTTAAAAATGTTGTTTTGTCAATAATGACATATTTGTAATAAAGTTTGTCCTCTGTAAAAGAAACTAATGTTAGAAATAAGTTGAATAAAATGTTTTGAATCCGGTTTAAATCTATGATGATTATTAATGTCAATTTCAGGCTTTTTCTTAAATTATTTCCTCAATAAAATAGCTATTTTTTTAAATTAAGTGTAAAATAATTGCATTATTTAACCAGATTTGTGTTATAATTTATTTATGTCACATAATTACATACCAACTGGAATACTAAACAAAATAAAAGAACCAAAAATATTTTAAAACTGTTTCAAATCTACAACAAAACATTTAAAAAAAAAAAATTAATGGAAAAAAGTGCTGACTGTTGAACATACCATAGGTTAAGTTCTTAACACAATAACAAAATCAATACCTTAAAAAAAACACAAATAAAAACAATATAAAGCAAATCTAAAATAAAAAATTACATTTACCAGTGTTTCATAACTTTGGATTCATCCCACTGACAATGTCAATCAAAACAATTTCTGTAAATACGTTATCAGATGTATTTGGATGTGTACCTAATGAAGTGATCAGCGAGCGTATGTAAGTGGACAAAAAGAAAGGTTACACAAGGACAGACTGCACAAGCGTGTGTGTATATATAAACTGGCCACTCTGCATTTGTTGTGTGTGTGTGTGTGTGTGCATTTGTTTTGAGTGTATATACATAGCAGCGAGCAAATTTGGAGTGTGAACCTGTTCAGTCAGTGGGTCAATAGCAAGAGTGGATGCCCAGCTTATATCGGTGTGTGTGTGTGTGTCTGTGTGAATCGATGTGTTAGCGGGCTAATGGAGTGCGAGCGTGGGAAAGCTTGAAGTAAGTAAGAAGAAGTTATAAAAAGTAAATAGAGCGCACGGAGGATTTGATTACGTCAAGGACAGAAGTCTTGTTTAAATAAAGGCAATGAAAATAGACCGATGGGCTCAGACTTCCAAAATCAATCGCTGACAAAACAGCAAGTGTGGTTAAAAGTAGTCACTAGTTTCAAATAAAAAAAAGGGCTTGTACTGCACATTATGACTTTTCAAATGAGTTAAAAATGAAAAAACTTTTTGTCCAAGTGAATGAATTCACAAGCTAAACGAATCAATTACCGGCTAGCTAGCCAAGCGACAATAAAAGGAAGCAACAAAGGCCCTCAAAACAGCAGATAGTTAGCTGGTAAACTTCTGAAAAACTTGCTTGAAAATAATGTACTTTAAAATATATACTTAAAGCACTAATAAATCACGGTTCCATTAGATGTAGCTCTAACTCCTTTCCTCTTAGTGTCACAAAATACTGTTTGTTTCTGTTATCCTTGATAGTTTGCGCTAATTGACCAAGGACCTTTGTTAAACTCGCATTTAATATTGACTCACTTTTAAACATTTATTTACATTTTTTCTTGTCTTTTGCATAATAACTAACTAACTAACTCGAAGTTATTGACACTTAAAAATATTCTTGTTATCGTGAAGATAGAATGCTATTTAAATGCACTTCATTTACTTTTTGTCATCTTGTGTTGGCTAACTCACTAACTAATTACCTAACTAATTAACTAACTAACTAACTAACTAGAATTTCTTGGCACTTACAAAAACTATTCTTGTTATTTTGCAGCGTGAATGCTTTATAAAAACATTCCATTTACTGCTTATCATCTTGTGTTGACCAACTAATTAGCTAACTAGCGTCCCTTTGAGCTGCCTGACTGACTAACTAAAATTCATTGGCACTTACTAAAACTGACTAAAATGTTGTGGCACTTGTTCTTGATATAGTATAGATAAAATGCTATCTAATTACACAACATTTACTGGTCACCATCTTGTGCTGCCTGACTGATTAACTAACTAAATAACTAACTAGTAAACAAGATTTTCTTGGCATTTAAGTAAAAAATCGTATGTTATATAGATAAATAGATATAGATAGTTATATAGATATAGATAAAATGCTATCAGTAGTCTTTATTTACCATTCATTTTTATGTGCTAGCAAACCGACCAGCTAGCTAGGTCGGAAAACAGGTATAACATTTTAGCAAATTAGCAAGCTAATCAACTATTAACATGTCATTAAATGTATTTTGTTATGCTAATCTTCACGCTGTCATTTTTGTGATTAACTGAATTGAGTGATTAAAACGTACGAATGAACCAACAAAATTGCTTTCATTCAAATATTGATTTTTCTAAACTGCTGCTATTAGCATGTATAACCTACAAGTACTTTGTTTCACTTGGATTTGTTATTGGATTTGTCCCCAGATTTCTAGAATCATTTTAATGGTTTTTTTAGTTTTGCTTTTTTTTTTTGTCACCGAGGGTCAACTCTGAGATTTTGACAGTTGGGAAAAGAGAAGGAACGTGACGATGCATACAGGACACAACTCAAGCTGTGACAGTGGGAGTGTGAGGTGGGGCCTCCTACTGAGACATAATCCACAAAAAGAAAGACATGACTGACACATCAAATTGGTTCAGAAAAAGTGTTGATGTGGTGTTTTTTTAGACATGACTTTTCCACTCCACTCCACTCCAAGGCCAGAAACTGTCTCAACATTCAAAGCGCAATGCAAAAGATCTTGGAAATAAATCTAATGGAATCATACACTTAATTGCACTCCAGTCCAGGAGGGGGCAGTAAAGTATGTGACAATGTGCTTGACACTGAGGAAGTCATCGCTATGTTAATAGATAGCTAACTACTATGTTAATAGCTAGCTAATCACTCTATAGCTGTCATTATTACATTTTCTTTAGCAAACTACAGAAACTAGCAAACTAACACAATACAACAAGTTTTATACAGTGGACCCCCGGGTTACGGCGTACCCGGCTTACGTTTTGTTTGTTTTTTTTACGTTATGATGTGGAATATCGATTTTTTCGTCCCCTCTTTGGGGCATTTATTCCGCTTTACATCAACAACTGTCATGACCTGTGGGGTTGCTTGTGTTTGTTGTTTTGCCTCCCCCTTGAGGCATTTTGAGTACGCTCTAAACACCATTTAGGGAACTTTGTATATTGGAAAGAGTGTAACCGACACTACACAATCCAACAGTACTACAAAATGACAAACTATATAGCGATTTTCAAAATAACATACAGGCAAAAGCACTAACATAGGAATCGTCAATTTGTCTTGCGATTAGATCGTAATGAAGGCACTTAAACGGGCCTCTCGATCTCCCACATCCAACCGAGGCGCCATTAGTCATTATTGTACATTTTAATATCCTCAATCTCATAAAGCGCTTAGTTTCATTGCGACACTTTTGGGAGGGAACGGCACTTTCATCACTGGCTCCTTTCATTTCCTGCCTCCCTAAACAAAATGCAAACGTTTAAAGTCGGCATGAGCTTTTATTTGTAGAAATCGTTGATTTCCTTTGTTGATTGACAGGCGATAAACGCCGCACTTCTAAAGGTTAACGCGAGTTTCCCGGAGACTGTGAGAAGGCAAACCATGTCAATCAAAATGACTGGCTAACACAAACACGCAAAATGTCTCCATTCAGGAACACGAAAGAGGCCAGGACAGAAATAGCCATCGAGGACTTTTCAGACAAAATTGATGTTCTTATGTACCTTCCAGGACTAAACTTATTACCTCCAATAAGGAAATGTTTTTATTGTGATCTTACAAAGGGCTTCAAAACTAAAAAATATATATATATTTTTTTAACAGTCAAGACATTCAATAAGAGGTACTAATTTATGTTTTTTGTGTGTTTTTTTCCCCAAATGATCGCATAAAAGAGCTTCTAAATACAGCTGGTACTAAATAATTTAATTACTTACTGAATTACTTTATGTAACTATGTACTAAAGAAATCGATCAGGTAATTAGGTACTAAATGATTACTTAAGATACTTAGGTAATTAAGTAATTGATTACTCTAAGTTGTAAAGGCCTTGATTACCTATGATACTAAAGTACCAAGGTTATTAATTACTTTCATACCTCAGTTTTTTCACTACCTAACATAATCAATTACTAAATCATTCATTTAGTACCTAATACCCAAAGTAATCTATTACTTTATATACTAAAGTAGGACATTAATTAACTCATTCAATGCCAGAGACGTATTTTCGCGTTTTTCCGGACATGAAATCTCAGATTCTTAAGTATTAAATCGATACTTAAGGAGGTTGATTTTCAGATACCTAAGTATTAAATCGATACTTAAGGACATTAATTTCCAGATAAGTATTAAATCGATACTTAAGTATCTGGAATTGAGTGTCTGGACTCTTTAAAAAAAAAAAACGTGAAAATACATCCCTGGCATTGATTGAGTTCATTACTACTTAATTACCTAAAGTAATTGATTACTTTAGTACTTAATTTAATACAAGCCAGTTGTAGACCCTTCAGTCAACACTTAATTTTTTTTTAAAAAACAAATACAATAAAAAACTAAAAATGTTTTGGGGATTGACTGAGTTGGAGCTATATACTTAAAAATAATAATAATTAATTTTATGAGTGGAACTTGATGAGTGGAAGCTGAAACTATCCATCCATCCATCAAAATGCTATTATATTTAACTATGTAAATAATAAATATAACATGAAGATAAATAAATCAAATGAACACTAAATTGTGTAGTTTTACTTTGCCATATTTATTTTGCAAATAATAAAATTCATTAAAAATGTAATGAAATCACATCAATAAACAAAAGCAAATACAATTATCATGAATTAAATAAATGTTGTCAATCAAATATATTAAAATAAACACATGTATTAAATTATTTTCCCAATTGTTTTAAATTGTGAACATATGTCATTCTACACTGAACAGAAATATCAACAGAACACCTTTTATTACAGTGTAAATGTTTGCTTTCACTTTGATAATATTCACAAGAAAATTATTTATAATTTATACTTATTTCAGGAAAATGCATTTTGTCCCGAGCCTTATGACAAATACACAACACAAAAAAATACAAGACGTTTGGCGTTGACTAACACGCCTGTGACATGTTTGCATGGAATGAAGCAAGAAAAATAACATTTCATTTTTTATATTCATGTTTCCATATTTTGCACACATATGTACACCTTTGTAGGTATGTTGAGGCTAGCTAGGTACCTTCTTGGTTCATGGAACCAAATTACCAGTTATACTCCCTTTAATTTACTGTACGATTATTAAAAAAAAAAAATCTTAACTTCTTTACAATGACACTCAGAGAAGCATTGAACAATTTTCTGTAATTTGCAAAGTAATATTTCATAAAATCCAAGTTGCACAGTCTACCCCACCCTGGTAATAATAAGAATGATAAAAGTGAAGTTTTACGCCATGTCATAGAAAAGGAGTGGAAGCTGTCCCCAAATTTTCCCCCAAATTATCAAATTCTAAAACGCAATAATAAGAATTAAAATTTCAAAGCCGCTCATCCTTTTCTGTATTTCTAACTCATAGAATGACTTTTTGACTTTTTTCCCTATTTTCTATATTTCCTAGAAAAATGTATGCTGTCTCAATACTTTGTCCCAATAATTTATGTATAAAGCACATTAATAAGAATTAAAGTCAGACGCCCATTGCTGTCAATCAAGAGAAAGGAGAAATTGATTTTTTTTCTTGATGAGTGGAAGCAGAAGCTGCCCCAGTACATGAGTTCCAATAATGTATTTATGAATCATTACAATAAGAATTAAAGTTAGAAGTCAATTGCCCGTTGTTGTTAATCAAGCAAAATTGGAGCTTTTTTCTTTACCTAGATGTGTGCAAGCTGTTGCAACACATTTGTCCCAATTAGGTATTTATGAAGGGAAGTAGTAAGAATTTAAGTTCAAAACCCAATCGGCCATGGCTGTTACAGGGGTGTCAAACTCATTTTTATCACGGGCCACATTGTGATTATAGTTTCTGTCGAATGTATTGATAACATAAAAAACTAAAAGTTGACGACAACTTGAAAATTTGGTGACGATGTTGTAATTAGCATTTCATGGGCCACATAAAATGAGGTGGCCAGATTTGAGTTTGACATGTCCTGTAAATCAGAGTTTTAAAAAATATTTGTTTATCTTGAATTTCAATGAGTGGAAGTCATCCCAATAACTTTATTCATACAGTTTCTCTAGACTGTAATAATAAGAATTAAAGCTCAAAGCAAGTTGGCTTTTCAAAAATTGGTGTTAACCATCAGAATCTTAATTGTGATTCTGCCAAAACAGAGAGAGATTTCCCAATGCTTTTGTCTATTGAATCTCCTGGTTAAGGAATAAGTCATAAGAATTAAAGTCCAACTTTAACTCCCGTATCCTCAATTGTTGTCAACCATTCAAATTTTACTCATTTATGATTCAAATTTCCTGGGATCACATCATCAAAGCCGAGCCTCTAAGAATTCAAAGTTGTTCCAATATTTAAATCCATTTAAACTCATGGAACAGCAAGAATAAGAGTTAAAGCCAATTCTATGCATTAGAATTCTGCACAAGTTTTTTTTTTTCCTTGCATTTTACAGAAGATATGAGAATACCCCAATTCTTTTGTCCATATTGTCTCATATTACCAAAACAGAAAATGTCTCAAAACTTTATTTTTTTTATACATATTGACTCATCAGACCACAACAATAAGATTTCAAGTTTATCTCCAACTGCTGTACCGTCCATTGCCAAAGTTTAGCATGATTTTTGAATTTTGTGGTTTCGGGAGCTCAAAGCGGGTGAGAAAATGGCGGCTGATGTTAAAACAAATTGCTAACAAGAATGCTAAGGCTAGAAGCAGCTTTGTTTGTTGCCGGCGTCGTTGCTCACCACTTAATCAAGCAGCTCAATGGAATTGTCTTTTGTTCTCTGTTGCTACTTCCTGGTGGCTCAAAAGTTTTGCAGTTGCGGAATGTTCTTGTAGAGATCCAGCGAGTCAGGGTTGGAGAAAGCGCCGCGTTGGGAAACCTCTCGGCCCGCCAGAACCTGCTTTACCGCCACCTCCACCTTCTTGCCGCTCAGCGTGTACTAAACGAGAAGAATGCAAATCACTGGATTGTTGTGCTGTGACTTTCATATTTGTCATTAGAGTTAATTTTCTCTTCATGCTGGCTTTTGATTTCAAATTTGTTTTAATTCTTTTAATGCCAAGCGTTATTGGAAAAGGAAACCTCTGGAGGGCCCTTATATTTAGTATTTTCACTCATCTTTCAACGCCGACAGAATAGTGTATGCTACGTCTGTAAATATGGCGGGTATCATATGAAAGATTGATTTCCATTCCTTACTTTGAATTATATGTAAAATCTGTGTTGTAAGTGTGGAAACACTACCATCTAATGGTCAAAGTTATCACTACAGCGCTCAATTAACATATTAGGTGAGCATTAGTCAAGGGTGTCAGCTACCCTCCATTAAAAACACATGCGATTATTTTTTTTTAATTTATTATCCTTACTATTTTAAAAGATGAGAATTCTCGTCCGTGGCACTGAAAGAGTAAATTAGGTTGTTATATACTGGGTTTGGTAGTTTGAATTTGTTTCAACAACGTTTCATATAAGTTTTGTTTAATTTTTATTTTTATGTGGAGCGCAAGACAAAAAAAAAAAAAATCACTACAACTACGATTGTTTGGCCTTGTTTCTTATGACCGGTCATATAATTACTCTGAAAAAATAAATAAAATGAACCGCAAAAGCAAACTGAAAATAAAATGACATTACAGTTGCTCAGAACTCAGTAACGACCAATCATGGTTCAGCTTGCGAATGTCACGTGACCAAACACAGAAAACATGTGAACTGTGATTAGTTGTTACCTGAGCCTTGCGCGACAGTGATGTCATTTTCAAAATGGTGGAGTTTGCAGCTCAATATATATTCGAAAAAGACAATATAAAAGCGCCTGGATCGTGGTATTTTTCTACCTTTCACAGTTAAAAAAATGCATATAATTCACATATAGCACATTGGAGATTTAATTTCTTATAAAATATGAGTTTTATGGAGCCGGTATTTCTAATAATTAAGTGAAACGTCTTGTTTACTGAAGCCGCACCTTTCGCTATGTGGCTGCCTAGCCCCCTTCATTATATCATTCAATACCGGCCATAACAACATTTCCGCCTGCGAAAGAATTATTTACTACTGATGCTGATTTCCTGAAATCTTAAGATTTTAGGACGCAAGCAGGCACCTGCTTTTTCCGCAGCACCTACTGCATGACTTACGGGAATGTCGGCGATTTGGAGCAAGATGGCGGGTACGTGTCGAGCAGACAGCGCCTTCCGCACGGCCGCCTTCACGTCGGCCACCAGCTGGTCGGTGAAGGGCTTCCCGGGCGCCATCTTGAGGAACAGGACCACTCGCTCCTCGCCGTCGGCGTTGTACTGAGGCACGCACAGGCTATCCGATACCTCCTCGAAGGCCTCCACTGAGGGTTAAAGGTTATTTGGAAAACATGTGATTGTTTTAGGGTGCCTTGCAAAAGTCTACACACCCCTTTGCAAATACCCAATAACTGAGATCTAGATGAATCGCCTTAAAACATTCTCCACTATTACTCCCTACAACTTGTAAAAATGTATTGAGGGGAAAAAAAAAACGTTTTTGAGGGGGCAAGTAAGAAAAACCTGCTGAGATCATGTGGTTGCGGAAATGTGCCCGCATAAAAATAAGAAATATCATTCCAACTCAGTGAATCAGCTCACACCATTTACAACGGCCTCGGATTTACTCCAAATCAAGTTCAAATGTTCTAGGAGGCTTTTTATCACATTTATGTGCCAGGTTTACTTTAGCTACAGTTACAGACTCGGTGCTAAATGGGAGAACGCCTGCCGCCCTTGAACCCCAAATAAAATTCAGATGTTCTAGTAGGCTTTCACTGACATGTACAGTGTGTAATTAATTTACCAAAAGCACACTTTTACATATTTACATTAAAGCTGTCAAGATTAACGTAAAATTGTTCAGGTCTTTTCATTTCAGCCTCTTTGCTGCAATTATTATCCGATTTCTGTAGTCTTTCATGAAAACAGAGGGATTATCTTTTGTGCTTTGTCAAAATAAGACATTTGCAAACATCTGCTTTTACTTTGCAATTTGACGACTGAACCGGTGACTCAGTTTCAAAATATTTGGTGAGGACATCAACCCCTCTTGTGTGACGTTGCTAAATTGATGTTTTTTCTCAATAAACCGTTTTTCATTTGAAATAAACAGTAATTGTGAATAAATGGATTTTGCGATACATTTTAATGCAAAACAAAATTCTATCCTACCATTTGATTCATTGATTAAATCAATAGGATAACTGATCCTAAGAATATTCAAATCGTGACAGCTTGAATATACAAAGTATGAATCAAAAAAGCATGGGCTCGTCTTATGATGATGTATGGGCAACAATCTTGGCTCTTCCTTTTTTGTTGGAATGGTTTATTAAAATCTGCTTTCCCTTTTTTGAAATGAAACAATTTCATTCGGTTCCTTGGGGGCTCACCGATGTTGTAGATCTCCGAGCTGCCGAAGCGGACACCGTTGGGGTTTAACGTTCCATCGCTGCAGAACAAACAATCAGACAGAAATGATTATCATTTTGTTTGGAGGAGTACCCATAAATACTGTTGAGAAGGCATGATTGTTTTTTTTGATAACAAGGCACTTGAATGTGTTTACTGTAGTTTTCAAGTCACATTTTTGTCTAGTAATAGAAAAGAAAAGAAGAGAAATCCTAGTTTATCTAGGAGAGCAATGATTGATATTTTCAGTATGTTTCTTTTGTTTTTGGTGTTGTTCAGAGTGTTAGTAGCTCTTATAATAAACTGTCCCAGAGTATTTCAATAAATAAATTGGGCAGTTATTACATATCCTACATTAAAATATATTTATAAGGTTACACAATATTTTTGCCCATTCATTATTTTTTTATATGGTTTAAAACCTTCTTATATTTCTTATACTTTTTTTTCCATTTTTTTCAAATTATTCTCTATTTGTGGTTAGTATTTAGTAATATGTAGTTTAATACGAAATGATTTCAGGTGAATATTACATTGCTTACTATTTATATTATTTCCTGTTCTTTTCTTTGAGTTATTGAATGTTATGCAATTGAAATCATCTAATTGAACCATTTTGACTTATCATTTTCATACTTCTACATGTATTTTTTCCTTAAATTATTCATGTATATTAACGTCTTAGTATTTTTAAATAGTTTGGAGCATTTTATTCTATTTTTGTCCATTTTCTTATTCCATTTTACCATAGTCGTTGTCCGCTATTCTATATTTTGCTCAAGATTTTGTACTTCTCAATCATTTTTATGTTACAGTGGTATACTCATTTCCTATGGAGAAGACACGACTTAGAAAGAAAACAGTTGAATTTCAATTATCTTTTTTGTGGTGTGTATTCTTTATTAAATACCTTGCTGTAAGCATAACCTTAGGACTGAAAAAAAAAAAAATCAGAAACATGCTTTGAATTGAAAATTCACTGGAGGTTCTTTTTAAGTTAGTCTGTGGACAAATTGTGCTTTTCAATATTGTGTTGAATATTGTGTTGAGTTCTATGTAGAATGAATGACATAACAGGAAGTTGCCGGCCTTTCCGTGCGCTTGTCGGTTTAAAAACGGCAGATGAGCGGCCAGCGCGCTCGACTGACCTCCTGCCAAGCATGACGATGCCTCCAGTCTTGGGATTGATTTTACAATAGTCGCCATGGGCCCACACACCTACAAACAACAACAAACTACATGTTCTTTCATTCTTGCAACCGGACAAGTCAGACAAAGTTTCTTTTGTTTTAAAGGGACAATGTGTAAGATTTAGACTCTTTTTCATTACGGACAGCAGGGGGTGCTGCATTTACCATTGTACGCAGCCATAACAGACATGGCCGCCTCCGGAGGCCGATTATATTTAAAATACACTGTTGGTTGTTAAGAGCACATTTATTTGCAAGTTTTTAAAATGTATCATCATTTAATTTAGTCCTTTTAATGAAAAACGGTCTAAATCCTACACATTGTTCCTTTAAGTCCAGTGCAGAAATACTTTTTCATGTTTTTTTTTATTGCGACACCTTAAAAAAAATCCCAGAAAGTGAGCTTCAAATGTAACCTGTGTTTTAGGTTATAACTTGGGAGCCAACATTTCCCACGAAATCTTGATAGATTTGATGATGACTGGACTTAAACTATCGGCATAGGAAAGGTAGCGTATTTTGCAGTTAATATTTTTTATTTTTCTACTTTATTTTGGTATCATTTTCTAAAATGTGTATGTTCTGTTCAAATTTTCATTGTCAAAAACTGTTTTTTTTTTTAAATAATGGTTTGTTATTTTTCTAGTTTTGCAGTCTCTATGTACAGTGTTTCCTCACGGTTCAGTTATAACAGCTTCCCTCAACCACGGATTTTCATTTATGACCAAACCTTTTTTCTATTGCAGTTTTGTCGTTCTTTTTCTTCCTTTTAGCATTTTTTTTTTTAATTTACTCAACTACATGGACTTTCATGCATGACCAAATCCATTGCAGGTTTACTTCGCTATATTTCTTGATATTTTTCCACCTTCTAAGTCGGATCCCAAAAACAAAATATTTATTTTAAGTATTTTTTTTTAACATAGAAGCAAACTAAAAATGTGAACAAAAGCATGACAAATGTGAAAAAAAAGCATGAAAATCCAACAAAAACGTTTAATTAAATGAAATGTGTGTGTGTATATATATATATATATATATATATATATATATATATATATATATATATATATATATATATATGTGTGTTTTTCCATTTTTGCCTCATACAGTTCTACTAAAATCAACATTTTATTTTGATTTAAATTTCGGGACGATTTTGTCGATTTTTACATTGACACTAAAGCGAAAGCATTGATAGAAGATACAAGGGAGCTGAAATTTCACCAAGAAAACATGGTGACGTCATGTCAAAGTTCAACATGGCACGACGACTTATCACACTAGCGGGAGTGTGCCATGCCTTTGCCAAAATTCTTTTAGAAAGATGTGGAAGGAAATCACCCAAATACTAAAATACTCAATATAATAAAACATTCAATACAAATACTAATCAAAATAGGTTAATATTTTGGAGTTTTTTTCCACTTGTGACCATGATGTCTCCCGGTACTGAGCAAACGATTTAATCACGCTCCCGTGAGACCCTTCAAAATGTTCCGCTACATCAAAACAAGCTGTCAAATTTCAAAGTATGAAAATGAGGCATTTCAACTGACCCGGGTAGGTGGAAAAGTAGGCTTTGTGGTACTTGCTGCTGTTGTCGTCGTTCCAGAAATGCGTGGGCTGGCACGGGATGGGTTTCAAACACACCAGCTCGCCACTTTCTCCCCAAACAGGCTTACCTACACACACACATTAAACACACACACCTGCTGGTATATCCCGCACTCTTTTCTCCCTCGGGACAGTGTTAAAGGGGCTTAGCAGGCTCTTTCTTTAAAAAAAAGTGTCTTTAAATGATCTGCTGGCCAGCAGGGGACTTGGGGACCGCAATCAATGTGGGGGGAAAAAAAAAAAACACAGAAAGGGGTTTAAAGCTAGATAAAAACTCCTATTAAAAAATTGGCTTATGTTTTTTTTTCAGCACTTTACCCTGGGAATGTTCTGCCTAATTACTCTTGGATTAAAAAGCGTACCCGGGAGAACAAGTGTGCTATGTTTTGACAGCTCCTTGCCTAAGGTTAACTTTTCAAGGCAGGCCCTGTAAACAATTGCACATTGTTTTTTTTTTTTCACCAATTCTGCTTATTTCTTACCCTCAAGATTCCACGCTTCCACGGCCATGCCCAGGTTTCTTGTCTGGATCTCGCCTCGATACACTGGAACGCTTGGGTTCTGACCCATGAAACATGACACGATGTCCGTGCCGCCTGTGGTCAGACCCAAAAAAAATTCAGACGAAATATTGAATCGAAAAAGAACTCTTAAAATAAATCTGGACAGAGTTGTACAGCAATATGCTCAAAACTTTTGTGAACTGAAATCACGATAGATAGCAATAGATAACAACAAAAAACTAAACAGGGAGGTCCTCATGAACTCTTCAACAAGTTTGTGGAAATGACCAAACGGACACTAAAATGGTCACGTGAAACGACGAGGACAGCCATGCTGTGTTTTTTTCAGATATTGCTTTAGATTTATTTTTTTTGTGCGTCGACTGACTGTAGACATGCCCAGCGAATTCCACGCCGCACAGTGAAAATGGCTTCAGGGGCAGATTTTTTTTTTCTTTCCATTTGTCTCTTTGTACTTTCCAATAATGCGCTGTTCCCGACGCCTCCCATTCATCTCCTTTCTCGCCATTGTTCCACGTCTACCTGGTATGCATGGCAGCCGCTGTCATCCATCTTGTTTGTTGCTCCCTGCCCTTCCTTGCTTCCTTTCTATCTCTTCTTCTTCTTCTCATCAATCCCAGGGCCTCACTTTTATTATATCAGGCTCTCGTACGGAGCTTTAATGAGATCCCACGGGGGTCCAGAAGAAACTTCTGATTAAACGCGCAAGCTCACGAGTGGGAAGATGCGCAATTATTTCATTATTGTGCAGACTTGTATGGGCGGGCACAAAAAGTGTATTTTAGGCACTGTTGCTTTTTTTGGTGTCATGTGCAGGTGAAAGTACAGAATATGGCAGATACTTCCAAACGTATCCCGCATTTTCTTAGTACCAGATATATATTTAGATCTCAATGTTTCTCAAGTGAGAGATCTGTTCCACATCTTGTGACAGAGTCGGCGGTCGTGACCTGAGTTTGCTTAGGTTGAATTACCGAAGATGAAAATGTGAGAAAGACTGTCGTTTTGTAGAATTTGTAAGTATAGCTGGTCTGATTTTATCTATCTATCTCAGGGGTGCTCAATGTGTCACATGCGGTATACCGGTCGACCGCCAAGCTATTTGGTTGCCATCCCAAAAAAAAAGAAAGGCAATCAAAACAAAAATAGAGCACCAATTGGAAAAAAAAAAGAATTTTAGAGATGGTTTGATTGTTGTTTTTTTAGTGGCCGGAATTGACAGTTTGAACTTCATTGATTGATTTCCGAAGAACGCAGCTCGTTCACTCCGGGAACCGGAGATTTTCAAGTTGGATGAGTGTTGTCGTGACTATGCTTCCGGGAAGAACTTCAAAATAAAAGTATGTTACTTATAGTAAGTCCCGCTTGGAAGGATTGCCTGACTTCCTCACAAGGTTTGGCTTTGACTACGATACCGTGGCTTGACAGGTCCTCAAATGGGGGTGGGGGGTGGGGGGGCAGATGACCCCAGGGGAAAGGCTTTTGTTTGTGTCATGTGAAATATATTATTATTTTATTTTTTTTTTTAGTTTCAGGTACTTTGATTTGTTTTTTTCTGTTTCATACTAAGCTGTAAGCCGTATAAAGGCTGTAAAAAATAACTAACAGTTGCTGAAAGTTGATTTATATTGCTTTTTTCTTTTGTTAATGTTAAAAAGGGATACGGCTTTAGGTCCACTTATACTTTTTTTCAAAGATAACAATGTAATTTATAGTCAGCGCATCGAGTGGGGTGGGACGTGAAAAGTTTTCTCTTTCCTGGGGGGGCTTTGCAAAATATATATGAGAAGGACTGGTGTAGTAGCACTTCTAAAAAAAAAAAAATAAACAGATCACATCCCAAAGATCTCTCCACGGTCGATCGTGGGAGGTTGGCTGCTGGAAAAGTGATTTGGATTTAGATAATTAAATTCTGTACTAATTGATTTAATTAATCTCTTTTTAATCCACCTAAAAATGTCCAAGAAAATAGTCTTTTTCTTTTTTTTTCTTTGATACATCGCGTTATTAAAAAGTGGCTTGAGTCATGTATTTTTGTTAACAGATGCAGTTGTAATCATTTACCTTCTGCTGTATTTGAGACTAGTCCCAAGTGCTGACTGCAACCTTTAGTTTCCACCATCAGGAGGAATGGTACTGTTTTCGTTTGTCAATGGCCAATAATTAAAAAAATAACATTGAAATAAACATCATCAATCTTGTCTGTCTAGCACTTGCTCAAACGCTAACCCGAAGTTTAAAAGTACAGTTTACTTTTCATTATTTTTTGTGGACATCACCAAAATAAAAAAAAATCATGAAATCTTGATTGATTTGATGGATGCTTGGATTTAAACCATTTGAATCAGACAGGTAGTGTATTTTGCATTTAATAATTTCTATTGTTCTCCAAATCCTTATTTTTTTTAAATACAATTCATCATATTAGTATTCAATATATAAACACATTTTTTATATATGTTTTGTATACAAATTTACGTTGGCAAATACAATTTATTTTAAAGTAATTATTTGTTTTCCAACTGTGCTATTTTAAATTTTTTGATTTTCTGCACAAATGTATTTCTAATATTTGTATATTTTTGCAACTAATGTTCATTTATGATCATAACTTTCTCTATTTTAGAGTAAAATTGCAAATTTATTTTGCAAATTTTGTTCACTATGACTGCAGAATTTCATTGTGTGTTAAACATTACTATACATATGACAATAAAACTCTTGAATCTTGAATCGTATTTAATTGATCACTTTTAATCTGACACTCCTAGTTAAAATGTTAAATTAATAACCAGAAGCCTGCAAACCCCACAAAAAACGAAAGCGAGTCTAATGCTGCGTCATGTTGTCGAATAAAAGCTTGCTTTAAGACGAGTTTTAAAAACGGACCTGACATATACCGCAATTACCTAGATCATACATAACCACTTTGAGACTTTTTATTTGTTTTCAGACGTTTCTGAAATGTCATGTTGCTGAGTTTAATTAGAATTGGTAACTGAATTTTCAAAACCAAGAACAATGTGAGGTGAAAAGACGAGAGTAGAGCGAGAAAAGGAGACATATGGTGAGTCAGGCCGCCTTAAATCAGGATTGGGGGAACCCAGCAGTCAGAGTGTTAAAATCCCCCAATGAGAAGCAATGGGGGTCTCACATCACCTGCTGAAGTGATTTCTCTCTTTTCAGGCACTCACCGCTACACACACACTTGTTCAGAGAGGGTGTGTTGTCAGGGTGAAATGGGCAAAGGGGTCCCGTCGCATATGTCACAGTGACCACCGGTCGGCCACATATGCTGGGAAAAATCTTGATACACACACACAGTCATGGCCTCGGGGGTCAAGGTTAGGTGGGCTGGCAGCCAATAGCATGGCAGCCTGCTGTTGCCCTTGACAACCAGCAGGAAAAGCAAATGGGGTGAGGCTCGGTTGAAATGGGTGAAAATGAACATGGATGTCATGTTGTATGTCACTACACTGCCACTTAGTTAAATTGGGCACAAAAAAAAAAAAATCGGGGAAATGAGCCATAAAATGGAACCAAAATTCCAAAGTGGCAGACTTCTTGTGTCTTTTCAGGCATGGGTTTTAACTTTTTACGGATATACTCATGGTAGACTTTCCTAACAAATCCCATGTGACTGTCATGTTTGGTTTGGGGGTTTGTTATTGTTGCTTTTTTTTTTTTTCTGTTATGGGTTTTTGTTCTTGTGGGGTTTTGTTCAGGGTGCTGTTTCCCTCGCATCTGCCTTTCTTGTCTGTGTTCTCATTAGCAGGATTTTGTCCACCTGTCTGTTTACCCGCCCCCTGTGAGTCAAGCGTTCAGGTTCCCCTGCCTTTCGAGCCTGTCCAGCTGTTTTGTGTTTTTCTAATTTAGTGTCAGTGTATTTAAGTCCCAGTTTAGTTCCTGTTAGTTTTCAGGTCATGGTCAAACTATGATATTTCATTCTCCTTGTCAATGTCTTCTTCTATCTGAGCTTCCCATTCGAGTATCCCCGTCTACCTTCGTTGTTTCCTGTGAGTTTGTTTCAGTACTTAAAAACAAAGTATTGTTACTTTGTATTGATTTGTTCCAGTTGCTCCTTCCTCAGTTCATTATTCATCCTTCATTTTTTGAGCCACATCCTCCCAGCCTTTCTTCATTTTTTGGGGTCCACATCCTTATTCCGCTTCCTCAACCAAACCCATACCCGACAGTGAAAGAAGCTTTGGAGGCTGAATTTTCAGTTTGAGTTACCCTCGGAAATAGCAAAAATGGTGACTTTCAACCAGCCTATCTTATCTTCCTCTATCTTTTCGGACATTGCTCCTTTCATTTCTTTTTTTTTTTGGGGGGGGATAATGGCCAAAATGCTACTTCAAAACAAAATGGCTGCCTTTACATGTCTTTTCAGTCATGATCGACAAGCCTACCAAATTTCACGATGCCGAGTAAAACTCAGGGGATGAATTCTTAGAAACCCTACTGTAAAACAACACGTGAAAACCTACCTCTAAATGACAAAAAATGGCTCTGTTTAGGATTTGGGGGAGGGAGGGAAAATCTATTTATGGACGTGTAAAAGCCTTTTACTGTCCGTCTTTTCATGGCTCCTCCATTGAATGTGTGTGTGCGTAATGTGTCAGTCAGTAAATGTTAAACGTTTCAGAGCTCACACAGAGAGACAGATAGCATTCTGCCGACCTGTCAACACAACAAAAGGATGAAAGGGCCTCTGTGGGTGGGAGTGCGTGCAAAAATGTGCATCTCTATACATTTTTCCCTTTATGTGTCAATCCTTTTTGTAAGATCGTGTGCGGCGAATCCCTCGGAGGGGAATAAAAGATAGAAAAAAAAACAAATATATATTTAATAATCACCCGAGATAGAGCCCAGTAGCACATCGCTCTTGATGCAGCGGTACACGTAGTCGTAGCTTTGGGGTTTGAGAGGGGATCCCGTGGACAGGATGGTGTGCAGAGACTGAAGGTTGTGGGTCTCGGCTGCGGAGAGGGGAAAAAGATCAAAGGATTCATCGTTAAAAAAGAAACAAAAAAATGCTGGGAAAATGTAAGACCACCCCACATTTTTGTGCAGTATATCCTGTATACCAATTGACAAATACATTTCAATTGATTAAAATTCTGTAATATAATGTTTAAAAAATGTATTTTGCTGGTTATGAATTAATGTTTTATACCAAATATGTTTAACAGATGTAACCAATAATCAACTTCAAATTATTTTACGTGATAATATATAGATCAAAACAATAAGAACGTTTTTAAGCTGATGACGATACATGATGAAAAAACATCACGGAATAATGGGCAATTAATTATAAGAACATATAGCGAATAAATTATTTTTCCCCCCTCACTTCAAACAAATATGATTGAAAAATATGCCATTTGACTGTTTTACAATGCCATATTTTGACATTTTGGTATTTGTTAAATTTTAAAACAGAAAAAAAATTCAAGGACAAAAACAAATATTATAAAAAGCATGAAACCTTAAGGAAATTAGTGAAAGAAAATCAGCATAAACAAAGCAATTAGTAACTGCAAATTAGAGCTAGGTTATTAAACGGGTAGAACAACTTAAAAAAACAATTCAGAAAGGGGGAATAGTGAAAGGAAGATTACATGGTTTACACAAGCTTTTTTTTTTTTTACTTCACAACATTTAAGAGCAAATTTATGCAACATCTAAGTAAATACGTGCTGTTTCAGAGATACTAAAATAATAGGCTAATCTGCAAAATTTGTGCCAACCTTAATTATTTTAAAGAGAGCTAAAATGGCCGATTTAAATTGGTTAGGCCCTAAAACTAAATCAGTCATAAAAAATGTATGTAATGGAAATAAAATAAATGTTGTTTTTTGTTTGTGGATGAGAACATATGCAAAGATACACTTTTGAGGAGAAAAAAAAGTGCAATAAATAACATAAATGCATAATAACGCCTCACTCGGAAGCTATTCAAGTGAATACAATACAATATGTCAAAACATACACAATAGCGTACTGTTTTATTGTTTGGCCTCGGTTGAGATAATGCGCTGCACAGTATGTTTTTCTTTGAAATGGAACTGCTATAGAAACAGTCCTCACACAATAGCAGATAATGCCAAAAACATGTACGTATTGTATGAAGCTGTTGGCGGTCTTTTGTTAGACATAAAAGATTGCTTGAGTCACCACACATGTGCATGTACGCATGTATGGGTTCTATAGTTAATAGGGACATTTTTGCGGGTCTACTCATGGTAAACATGTCTACGGAAAATTGTGTTCTCAAGGGAAACTGGCCTTTTTTCTTTTTGTTTGATTTTCTAAAACCTTGTTAATTTTCTGAACTTGTACTGTATTTTCTAACCTTTGAAAACTGGAAAATTTGTGTTGGGCATTATTTTACATGACAAATTCTGCCAAAATCTCATCTTGTTCTTGTGGACTCTAACTTGTGAGGCATCTCATTTCGCGGGATTATGTCTCGTCCTATCCCATTATACGATGTGATTTTTTTGTTTGTTTAATGGCTTGGTGCAAAATAATAATAATCATGACCAAACTACACATTTCAGTCATGCATAGCATGAACTATTCTTGTAGTGGCTAGCTTGGCTTGACTTCACTAACAAACAAAATGTAATTACTTACTTTGTAACTTACTTAGCAATTTACTTAGTAACTTACCTAGTTACTTACTTAGTAGCTTACTTAGTAATAGTAACTTATTTGATAACTTAGTAACTTAAATGTTTACTAAGGGATTTTGTAATTTAATTGATTACTTACTTACTAAGTTTACTTAATAACTTACTCAGTAACTTACATGGTTACTTAGTAATTTACTTAGTAACCTACTTACTTTCGTTAGTAACTTGTAACTTACTTAGTGACTAACTGACTTTACTTTTACTTAGTAACTTACTAACTTTACTTAATAACTTAGTACCTGAGGAAATTATTTACTTAACACAATAAGTTACTTTACTTTGTAACTTACTTAGTAAGTGTCTTTCACTTACTTACTTAGTAACTCACTAACTCTTTACTAACTAAGTACACTTTCTTTCTTTCTTTCTTTCTTTCTTTCTTTCTTTCTTTCTTTCTTTCTGTCCTGTCTGTTCTGAGGCGGCATACCTCACTTGACGAGGGGCTGCGACCCCGGCCCCACACCTGGCTAACATCAGTCATCAGAGCTCTTCGAAAGTGCGGCCGCGGCAGGAGAAAGACGCCGGGTTATTCCCGGGTTATCATCTGTACGTCTCCTTAACCCGTGGTTTTCCAGCGATCATCTTGCGCCCGTTTGCATAAGTGTTTTTTTGATTGCACTTTATGATCCGAGATTCTTACTCGTTAATTTTCAGTTGCTACTTTTGTCCTATCCATTGTTCACCTACAGACTCCGCTCCCCTTCTAGTTTTGTGTTTATCTCGTTCCGACTAGTTTCACCTAAAAAGCCAACAAATTAAAATCCACCAATTAGGAACAAAGGGTAATGAAATAAATAAATAAATAAATGAAGAACCCTGGCACGCAGAGACTCCTGAGACTCTCCTTCAGAGAGTGTGCTGTCCAATAGAACCTCAGACCTGGTCAACAGCAACACTCAAAAACACAAATGTACGCAAAGCCACCAAAACACAAGCACTACACACTCACTAATGACTGCCCACATGCAGCAGTTGACATCAGTCGACAGTGAACCAGCGCCAGTAAATTTGCGCTTCAACAATAAGAGCAGATGGACACGATAATGCTAACGATGATGGCTATGACGACGATGAGCGGCCCGGTTGGCCGAAAGCAACAGTTTGCCGTGCTTGACACTAAATCACCAGCATAAAAGGGCCCGTTACGCTTCTTCACACCAGTCACCGGGCGCGCCGGCTAATTGCTTTTAGTGTTGCGGCTCTCCCGAGATGGAAAACGGGCCGGCGCTCGTAATGGCTGCCGTGTCCGTGCTTATTAGCCGCACCGCTAATCTTACGACCCTTTACTCTCGCTCCCCGACCGCCGCCGAGCCCGACGCGGCGTCCTCATTCTCAGCTAACGGCCACGCCGTCGCCCTTGTTTTGGCCGGGGAAAAAAAATCTGCATAAACGCGGCAAATTGGTTACATAAATAGTCGGAGGCGTAATGATTCACTGGTGCCTCTTAACGCAGGCGGTTTGAGTTGCGGTTGATGAAAACAGATGAACGTTCATTTTCCATTTTCTGGTTTGGTAGCAGAAGTGGGATGCTTAGCCGTGTGTGGGCAAGAGCTGTCAAAGAGCATAGCTCAGGAAAGACCACGATCAGAAGACAATTGGTGTGAGAAGTGGGACCAATTGCCGCAAGCTAGCATGGCCGCCATTAGATTTCGTACTACTCCTTGGGTCTGTGATTAACACTGTAAGAAGTTGGATGTTCATTGAAAGTCTTGCATATAGAGCCATTAGAAAAGGAAGTAAGTCGGTCATTGTGGTGACTCTTGTTGAGATTTGTGGTGTCAGAAGTGGGATAGTTAGCTGTCAGAGAAAACTCCCATGTATAAGAGCCAGTGGGCTCAAGATGGAATTCGAGTTGCGAATACCACTCCACATATGTCTCAGACACATGGTGCTAGAAGTGGGAGCGAAAATGCACGATAAAAGCAAACTCTCAAAAGAACACGCTCAATAGTAAACAAACTACACGCACAATAGAAGCATATTAAGACACAGAAGTACACGCATTAATAAAGGTACACACACCAGCATCAACACACCTTCAACTATACACCCCAGTACACGCGGACATGTACTACAAAACACAAACAAGGACCTACACAAGAGAATGCGCACACAAAACAGCTCACACAACACACATACTATAAAAACACCACATGTACACGTGTGTACAGAGTACACAAAGTTATGTTTGGAAACAGAAGCATGATTTTTTGAGAAAGCATCCCAAACATTTTTTTTTTCTTTTTCGCTTGGTTAAAAAGCCATCACGAATACACAAGATGAATAAAACATCTCACTAAATATTGAACAACCTACTGAATTTCAGTTTTAAATCATGTTTTTAAATGTTTCTAAATTTAAAGAGCGCGTGCAAGCTAAATGTATTTCCTTCTGAAGAAACACTGGTTAGAGATTGACACACTAATACACGCTCGACACTTACACACATTTACATACGCTGATAAACATATACAACACACACAGTACATGCACACACACACGCGCACACTTACAGAGTACTGTACAACACACACTAATAAAGAAACAAGCAACAACACAAGCTCACGTTAGTACACACCACCAGTACCACAAGTCTTTATACACACTAGTATTCACACACACCCAGTATGCACGTGTACACACTCAATTACACACACCTGTACACACAAACACATGCAAAACAACACAAACAACAATAACACTGATTAGTACACACACAAAACAGGATGTGCACACACAAATAAACTAACACACAGTACAACCCAAGAAACACATACAAGATGCACTACTTTACACACATGCGTACACACACGTATGCACAAATGCACATGTGCGACACGCACACACATATTAACATATTTACACATACAAACACACACACACTCAGTAGGAGAGAAGTGCAGAGCAGGAAGGCTTGCGCTCCCCCCACGGTGCCTCCAGGTGTCCAGTCCAAATGTCAGCCCAGGGAAAAGGGCCCCTCCGTCGGGGCAGCCGGGGAAACAACCTCCGCCTTCTTCCCCGGCCCACTGAGGCGTCCTTCTCATCACACAAGAGATGGGGACAATCTAATGGTGCCCCACTTCAAATATCCACCAAAAAATCGAAATTCTAATTCTAAGATCCTTGCATCTAGGCACAAGGATGAGCATGCCACTTCTGACACCAAGAATTTGAGGACCAGCAACCACAGTAGGTGCCCCACTTCACACGTCCACAAAAAAATCGAAATTCTAATTCTAAGATCCTTGCATCTACTGTAGGCACAAGGATGAGCATTCCACTTCTGACACCAAGAATTTGAGGACCAGCAACCACAGTAAAGTGTATCAGGTTAGTTCCGCATTGAAAGCGACCGTTTTTAGCTTAATTTCCGAAATAAGACGCAATTTTTTTTCCGAAAAATTAGGGCTAATAGTATGGGTGCGTCCGATAAACAGTAACTTTAAAGATTATAATTTTTATTTATTAGACACCATTCGAGGAAAATTGATCCGGCAGCTACATACGTCGAGTTTTGTTTGCAAAGATTCACATTTATGTATTGGCCATATTCTTACTTGCAATAATTACCGTAACGGTGCGAGCTAGAAGGTGGACGCCAAATGGTTGTTATTAGCCAATGTATGTTGGCGCTAACAGCAACTGGTGTTAGCTGAGGATGTTGTGGCATTATTTTCAATAAAAGAAGCGAGCATGCTGAACCAAAGTCCGAGTCCATCCTTGTTTACGCACAAGAATATTACCAAAATGGAGAAGATTATGTAAAGGTTATGACAATTACCAGATAATTCAATTAGGAATGGTAAAGTATGGAGCTGCGCACAATGGTTAGACAACACAGAAAGATATTCCATTTGACTTGTTTATTAATTGTGGTCCTTTGGCTTTTACACACAATCATAAACTTGGTGGAACATGGATGGTGCACAACTTTGGGTATTTATGACATAATGCTTCATATGCATTCAACGTTACACTCGTGCTGCGTTCACAATGTGGGAAATCTGAAATACACTTAACTTGCAACAGATATATAAAGTAACTCACGAGTATGAACACAAGAAAATATAAAAAAAAATGTGCATAATTGAGATTCATTCTGTTTGTTACTGCGTCCTATACTGTACATGGTAACATCGAAAATACCAGAATTTGACCCTAAAATTAAGAGCGTGTCCTATACACACGTGCGTCCTATATTTAGGGAACTACGGTACCTTGTATTGCATCACGGACACAATGCACATCACTTCTTACACCAATTGTCAGAGACGTCTGCGGAGTTATGCACAAAAACCTAGATTGGAACCTGGATTTATAGTTGATGACACCAAAGACAGTTTGACACAACAGGATGATCACATCACTGTCATTTCCCTCAAAGCTACAGTAACTGTCCCACTTCTGACACCACAATTTAGGGAGTAGTAAACAACCCAGATTTCAGGCAAACTTTATATGGACACTCGCCTTTGACAGTTGTAATTCTGCTGTGCCACAGTTATTCCATAGTCAATCCAAGAAATGACATCCCACTTCTGACACCACTTGCCACAAAACGCAGACTTATGCAAAGTTGCCATAGTGATGACACTTTCATTTGTTTAACATGTGTGTGTGTGTTGCTGACCAGGTTTGAGGTTCCTTTCCTGCAGCACCGACAGCCACTTGGCTCCAGTTCCAAAGATGCTGATGCTAAACAAGAAGAGGAAAGAATGTTCAAAAAATGTTCAATTACTGTATTTCCCCATGGATATGATGCACTCTTAAACCCAAAAATGAAGCCCAGAAGCATGCAAGCTTACTATACAGAGTAACTTAACGATTAGAAGAAAAATTTGTAAATCAACGACATTCGAGAAAGTTGCCACATAAGCAGCGTTATTTGGTCAGCGTGTCGAATGACAGTTGACGTGCTGAGCAAATTTCACATTGCTACGTGAAACTGGCCTTGAAGGATGAATTGCCAAAAAAAACTTTATCAAAAAGGGCCACTTGAAATAAGAATGAGTGATGGTCTACTCGTGATAAATATTGCGATCCAATTTTGAATTGATAGGAGAAACAGGCCTAAAGGGTTAAATTTAAAAAAGTATAATAAATCAGGAGTTTGATTTTCTACGCCTTTTCAGCCATGAATTCTTTCATCATTTTTGTGGGTCTTACTCATCAAAGACATGTCTACCAAGTTTCACATTACTCAGTGAAAATGTCTTTAAAAAATTAGCATCCAAAGACAATTTAAATTGACTTCATTTTTTTTACTTTCTGCAGTGAAATAAATATTAAATTGTGACTTTGGCAGGATTCCTGTATCTTTTTTGGTATAGCTTCTCAAGACTTTTTAATTAATTAATTATGGAATGAAATGTATCAATGTTTCATTGCATGTGCACAGTCCACTATGGGGCTGATTTTTTTAATTCTATGTTTAATTAATGCAGTGCTTCTAAATTATATTTTGCCAAGCCCCCTCCCCCAGGAAAGAGAAAAACTTTTTGCGCCCCCCCCAACTCAACGCCTGAATATAAATGAGATTAATATCTATAAAAATAGTATAAGTATACCTAAACAAGTATCCTTTTTTAACATAAACAAAAAACTGAAATCTAAATCCATTTTCAGCAACTGTTATTTTTTACAGCGTTTATACAGGTTATAGCTTCATCCAAAACGGAGAAAAATATCCAAGTGCATTAAAAAAAAAAAAAAAAGATGAAAATCCCACTTCACATGACAAAAACAAAGCCAAGGGTTATCTGTACTCCCCCAGGCATCACCTCGCCCCCCCCGGGGGGCCCAACCCCACTATTTGAGAAGCGCTGAATTAATGAAATATTTAATTAATCAATGACGAAGATATAATTAATAAAACATGTTTTTACCAAATGAAACATTTAATTCATTAATGACACTTATTTAATGAAACATTGCTTTATTTAATATTGGCACTTTTAGTCCTCCATAATTATGAACTCAGCAGTTGTCATTAAAAAACAAGACTATCTTGCTGAATATCTTTTTTTTTTTTGGAAAACTTTTGAGAACTGTGCCTCCTCTACAGTATCCGGTAGTCTCATCTATACGGCGTCATCTCAACTCCTGAATCCCAACTAAAATGCGCACTGGTCAGCAAAAGTGACGATTTAAGGTGGCGCGGCCCAAATGGCTCATTGCCGTCAGCAAAAGAACGTCCCTGTCTTTCTGAAAGAGACGGGAAACTGTGGCGGGAGACATGTCAGGTTGAAAAAAAAAAAAAAAATGCTGACTAATGAGCTCCTTTCACATCTCACCAGGAAATATGGATTTCAGGATTTATTGGACCTTGTGAAGATAGCTTGCGACTTGTTAAAAAATCCGCCGCTGCTTTAATTGATTAGGGCGATGACGGAACTTTAATGAGACAGGGTGGAGGTGTGTCTACTTTTTGGCAGAAATGACCGCGAAGAGGAGCTGCCGCCATGACACCAAGACAGATAGGCACTTTTAAAGGGGGAGACTTTTTTTTTTTTTAACCAATTAGGGTGCAGACACATTCCCCGCATGGCGGTGCCGCAACGGAGGGGTGAGTAAAGCCTTATGGGAGAGGCTGACAAGAACATTTTTTACACCCTCGTCCTGCGAAGGGAGGTTGGAGCATTTAATTGGGGCTAAATCTGTCAGAGCCTCCGAGAGGTTTAAACTCACTGTGAAGCTTCCCGGCTTTTGATTTGGACTTCCACTGGTCCACTCGCTCTATTACGTCCTATAATTGGCATTTACAGCTACTCGCAGTTTCTTTTTCTCGCACATGTTGATGGGAATCTCCTAACGTAAAAATCTTTTCCCGAACCAGAGTACAATTTTTAGGCTGGCATCTTCGCCGCACAGGACATGCTTGGTCGAGATTTGTTTTAGGGTGAGTCGTCAGACTTGGCTGCCGTGCTTTGCATTTTACTCTCATTCGTCTGGAAATTGAAATGACCCTACACAAAATGGCAGCCTTCCTATGTCTTTTCTGGCATGGCTTTTTAAGACTTCCTAATTAGTCAATCAATATACCGTATTTTCTGCACTATAAGGCGCACCTAAAAGGTTTAATTTGTTTAAAAAACTGATGGTGCACCTTATAATCAGGTGCGCCTTATATATGGATCAATATTGGGATTGGTAGATGGGGAATGAACTGCTAAAGTAAGCTTGACCTGTTTCGTTTGTGTGTTTACAGTTGAACAAGGTTGCTCATATTGACAGAGTTATTATGCTTTTGAGAGTTTAGAGTTATTATTTGAGTTATTATTGTTATGACTTTGAGTATTATTATATTGTGATTGAAAAAGTTTTAAAATATGTCATTAATTGAGGGTGCGCCTTATAATCCAGTGTGCCTTATACTGTGGGAAATACGGTACATAAAGAATTCATTAAGCTTAACTGTAAGCTGCATGATTTTGTCTAAAATAATAATCACAATCATTTTGGTCAATATTGAAATCACAATTATTAATCACGGTTACACATCATGTTTGGTCCAACATGTCTATTTATTGCCCTTTTTTAAAACAAGCGATACGTATATCAACAAGGATTTAAAGTTTAATGCTTACAAATAAGAATAATAAACTAAAATACATAAATAAAGTAAATAATTACTTAATTAAACGGCACACAGGGCAACAAGGCGAGCTTACTTGCTGAGTACAAATCAATGAAAAAAATAAGCCTACTTAGAACCAAGCACATTTTTACTTCTAAGCAAATTTCAATCAATTAGCAGTCAACATGTCATTTTCGGTCATTTCAAACCGAACTTATTACAATTTGTTGCCAATGGGAATTTTCAAAATGGGTCTTAATTGACAGCTAGTACTGTATGTATTAGGAATCAGGTGAGAAACTCAATGCCATTTCACACTGGTAAATAATATATTAAGGTGAGGAAAAACTGATACACATATTTTCAAACAATTCAAAGAACTCTTGGTATTGATACAAATGATTCTATTTGTTTTTCTTTACGGGGCAGCTCGAGTTGAAATTCACCTCACTCCTGCCTTCCTGTGTGGAGTTTTCATGTTCTCCCCAAGCCCGTGTGAGTTCTCTGCGGGCACTCTGGCTTCCTCCTTCCTTATTTCCTTATTTGATGGATGGATGGATGGATGGATGGATGGATGGATGGATGGACAGATAGATGTTTTGTTTTTCTTTTTAACTAAAATGGCCAACTTTTTTGTTTCCAGGCATGGCTTCTTGAAACATGTCTGTGGTTCTACTCAAGACAGACATTGCATGCCTGCTGAATTTCATTTTGCAGAGTAAAACCGATTCCTTGCTCTGAATTTTCAAACAAAGAACCCCTCGAAAACACCCAAATTATTCTTAAACGGTCCCTTTTAACTAAATTGGCTGATGTCTCGTCTGTTTTCAAGTATGAGACTTTTTTGGGGGGAGTCTACCTATGATAGACATGTCTAGCAAACTGCCTTGGGGGCTGGGCCGAATTTTCAAATCATTCCGTAAGGCTCTGTAAAACCAATTTCTGGGAATCACCCCAGACGAATGAAGCAATTTTCCACGGCCGAAAAAGGGCTGCTTAATCCGGCGTCCCTGAACAGATTGTGTTCACTTCTACTGTATTTCACTTTGTGTTGTAACTCGTGGCGACCTGTGCACTCTCACCCCATCAACAGCTCAAATGAAAATGGATTGATTTGAACCTACAGTCAGTCCCATCACTCCATGTCCACGTTCCTGTTTGCCTGCCCCGAGGGACGTGTACCTCGTCTTTTTTTTTTTGGATTGACATCAATGGTTACCATAGCGATCGAAGCGCTCCGGTTGACGGGATGAGACATTACGCGAGTGCAAGCGGCATTATCTTTGACATTTATTGTTTGCTCGGCGCCATAGTCGATAGCCCAGATTGGGTTTTTTGTTTTCTCTCCGTCTTTTGCCGTGCGACGCGTCAGTGAACGTGTCCTGGTCATGCCTGACCTCATATTCAAACAATTCCGCCGAGCATTCACCCAACCCTGGTCGGGCGAAGTATAATTACTTTGTTTCTGAGCTCAAGTAGATTTTGAAGTATCTGTGCTATTTCTGTACAAGATTTGTTTTTCTGTTGACTTTTTACTTTTATTTTCTGCATTTTCTGTATTTGCAGGCTAAGGCTTCAAATTGAGGTTTCAAGGCAGCGTTAGGCTCTCAAATTAGGGTTTCAAAGCAGGGATTAGAACCAGACTGGTTACAATTTGCAGGTTCCACATTAGTTTTTAGGGTTTTTTTCTGTTTTGTTTTTTATAAAGCGTTAAGGTTTGGATCAAGACTTATGCTTTCAAAGCTGGGGTTAGGATTTCATAGTAGCATTTCAAGTCTAATTACGGCTTCACATTAGGGTTTGGGGCAAGAGTTAGGGTTTGAAACAAAGAGTTAGGGCTTCAGAACTGGGTTAAGGTTGGGTTTCAAAGCAAGGAGAGGGTCTCAAATTAGTATTTCATTCAAGAGGTTTAAAGCAGGGTTTTAAACCAGATTTTAGAGGTAGGATGTCATTAATTTTTTTCAAGACAGAGTTAGGACTTCAAAATAGGGTTTCAAACCCAGGTTAAGGTTTCAATTGTTTTTTTTTCTAAAATGTTAGAGTTTAGATCAAAAAGTTAAGGTTTCAAACTTAGGTTGGGATTTTATAGCAGCATTTCAATTCATGACTACGGCTTCAAATAAGGGTTTGGAGCAAGAGTTGGGGTTTCAAATAATGAGTAGGGCATCAGACTAGAGTAAAGGTTTCAACCGGGTAAGGTTTCCAAGCCAGGGTTAGAGTTGCAAAGGTTTTTTTTTCAAATGAGATTAAAAGTAGGGTGAAAATTGGGCTTTCAAGACAAAATTTTAGCTTCAAGGTAGGTTTTCAAACATTGCTTCAAGTTTAAAAATAGGGCTGGCATTCCAAGTAGAATATTGGTGTCAAAGTAGGGTCAGAGTGTCATATTATGGTTTTAAATCAGGTTCACGAGTGGGTAAGATTTCAAATTAAGGTTTCATTTTCTAATGAACTCATTCAGTAGTGGGAAAGCAGAAATTGATCTTTGACGTCTATTGTGGTAAATAAGGTTTTTCACATGAAATCCTCCAGCCTGAGTGAGGTTCTCAATCCATGGTCAGTTACCGTGTGTATTTTTTAATCAACGTGTTGATATACAACATTTGAGATTCACTGGCAACTAACTTCATGTAACGTCATTTTTTCAAACAACAAATCATCCTTCAAGGCCTATTTTTCCATTTGCTCCATCTTGGTCACCTGTTTTCCATCTACACACCAAAACTCATTGGATTGCTCACCCCAGAGTCTCAGTCAGGTTCCAGAGGACGTTGGGTGTCGGCATGAGGGGCGAGCCGTCATATAGGACCACCGAGGCGCCCACAGCCAGGGACGACACCAGCCAGTTCCACATCATCCAGCCCGTCTGACGCCACACACACAATCCGTTCGAGTGGTTAAAAACAACATGATATAACCGCGCGGCCCCGTCGCCGTGGGAACCTACGGTGGTATAGTAAATGATAACGTCGCTGCTGCTCATGTTGCCGTGGAGAATGTGTTCTTTAAGGTGCTGGATTAGGGTGCCCTGCACACACATGAGGAAACACACACACACACACACACACACACACACACACACACACACCAAATTACTGTTTTATCACTATGGATTCTTTCAGAAGCATCTGTGTTGAAACTACCATAAATTAGCAGCAGCTACTGCCTAGGAGGACTTACTTAATGTCAGGTTTTTTTTGCTTCATATGTGTAAGTATTAGTGGCTGGTATCGGCGGCCTCCATTGGGTCCCATTGGCTTGAATGGAGGCCGGTATCAACCCATTACTGATACCTGATATCTGTAATCCCCCTCTACTAATTTCAAGACAGGCTTTCTGTTTTGAAAGTCGCATTTCCAGTTAGTGTTTGAAGCCAGGTCTAAAGAAGAGTTTCGAACTAGGGTTAAGATTAGGGTTACAAATTTGGGTTTTCAAGGCAGGGTTAAGATTTCCAAGTTGGGATTCAATCCTGGGATGAGGTTTCAAATTGGGGTATCAAACCAGCATTAGAGATTCAAATCAGGGCTTCAAATTAGGCTTTCCCGATCTGGGTTGCAAAACGGGTTTTCAATCCTGAGATGGGGGTTTCAAATTAGGGTCTGACACCGGAGTTAGGGTTTCAAATTAAGAGTTTTCTGACAAAGAAGACTATAGTTTCAAAATGGGGTTTCAAACCTGGGGTGCAAGTTTCAAATTAGGGTGTCAAGTTTCAAATCGGGGTTTTCAGTCATAGTTTCAAAGTCGGGTTTCAAACCAGTGTTACGGTTTCAAGTTTTAGTTTCAAATTAAAGCTTACAGGCAAGGTCTTGGTATTAAAAAAAAAAGTGTTTTCAAACAGGGTTATGGTTTCAAAGCAGGATTTGGATTTTGGACTCAAATTTCAGATTAGAGTTCTCGGACAAGATTGAGGTTTCAACATAGGGTTTCAGGCCAGAGTTACAGTTTCAAAGTAAGGTTTTAAAACCGGAATAAGATTTCCAATGAGTGTTAGGGTTTCAAGTTAGGACTTGAATTTAGAGTTTCCAGTTTGAAAGCAGGGTATTAAACATGGGCTAAAGTTTCAAATAAGGTGTTCAAGATTTTCTTACAAGATTATGATGTAGGGCTTCGCATTGAAGTGACAAACCGGGTCTGTCTGGGTTTCAGTGTCATCCTGTGCGCTCATTTGCATCCTGCTTTCCTGGCCGGCCTTGCCTCAGCATTAGGATTTCATATTAGTGTTTTAACACAGTATAAGTAATGCAGGACTGCAGGGTTTCAAATTGTGTCGTTTATGTTGAAAACCAGGGTTAGCATTTCATAGTAGAGTTTTAAAACAGTTAGGGTTTTAAATTTGAAAACAAAATGGGGTTTTCAAATGTTAGGGTTTTAGAACTGTGTTAGGGTTTCAAATTATGGGTAAAAGTCTGGATTAGATATTTAAATGTCGGTTAGTTTTAAATTAAGGTATAACACAAGTGTTTTCAATGATTAGTTTTACAAGTTACAAGTTATACAAGTTATACAATTGGTACATTTGTCACAGTCCACCATTTCAGCCACCTCACTTCCAGCTTCACCACACCCGCTCAGCCCTCCTTCTAATCAGCCTCGAACACCAACACCTGCAACCATTTACCCGCTCAGTATAAAGCCCGGTCACTTCCCTCCACAACCCGCCAGATCGTCTCTATGCGCTACGCCGAGCTCTCCAGCAATTCCTCCTGCCAGCCTGCCTGTTGTCCGACCCTGTTCGCCCTTGACCTCCCGATTGCCTGCCGAATTGACTGGATCCTTGGTATTTCGACCTTGCCTGCCTCTGACCACCCGCTAGCCTGCCGTCTTTACCTGTATGCCCGAGCCCCCCTCCCGTCTCGCTCCCTTTGCCCGACTCCCAGCCAAACCCCAGCTCTCCCGACTCCAGAACCCCCCAGACGTCTGTGCCACGCTCCCGTCAGCTCCCACGACTACCCGCACCTTCTGTTCAATAAACACTCTGCCATTGCCCTTACCAGTGCGTGCGTGCTCTTGGGTCCTCCCTCGTCCCGCCGTAACAACATTAGTACAATTAGTAATACAAGTTAAGGTTTCAAACAAGTTAGGGTTTTTAATTGGGGTCCAAATCATGAGTTAAGGTTTTATATCATGGGCTCAAGCTGAAGCCTGGGTTAGGTTTTTTAAATCAAGAGTTATGGTTTAAAATGAGGGTTTCAGGCTTCAAATTAGGGTTCCAAAATAGGATTAGAGTTCCAAATCAAGGTCACAAGCATGCTTCAAAGATTCAACTAAAGGTTTCGAGAAAAATTTTAAATTAGGGTTTCAGTTGGTTGTTGGTTGCAAGCAATCACATTTCAACATTGCTAAATAAGGGTTGAGGTTTCAAATAAGTCTTCTGATGTCATGGTAGGGTTTCAAGAGGGTTTCACATTTGGCTTTGCACTACATAGTATGGTTTGATGCCAGGATTAGATTTCAAAGTAGCTTTTCATCCTTATTTACTGGTTGGGCTCTTTTTACAGCCAGACCGTTGGCGTTCTACACTAATTTGACATTTTTCCACATATCTGGCTCACTGCTTTTCATGAAGAAAAAAAAAAAAAAAACATGTCGACATCCTCCTCCTCTTGCAGTCGCCAGCCGTCACCACTGGATGTCGGCACGACAACCACATGTTTCATCTGCATGCCGGATGCCATCTTTATTCCTGACACTTATTACCCTGAGAATCGTGACAAAGGCGGGAAAAGGCCATCATTGGCGGACGCTCGTTTTGATGAGGGCGTTACTGCCAATTATGGGGCAAAATGGGTGTGAGCCCGACATAAACGGCAGATGGGGTGCCGGAAAAAAACAGCAAAGGGGATGGGGGAAAAACAATAAATGGTGGAAGGCACTTATGCATGTTTGCCCGCACTTACAAAAAGGCTAAAATTCAAACTGACATTGCAATGTAGTATAATGCAATTTTCAAACCCTGCTTCAATTCACTTTAAATATCACAGTTTGATGAAATATAAAAAGTTGATGAAGCCAAAGATTTTTTTTTTCGCATTATTGTTGTAATCTGATTTGTGTTCATGCCACACTTTTGGGTGAAAGTTTGTGAAGTTTGCATAACGTATGCTTAAAGAATAACAAATAGGAATAAATAAACTGTCTTGGTTGTGAAATAATTTCCCTTTATTTTGCCTAAACTTTAAAACCAAAAAAACTGTATCATAGATTGGATAATTTGATTTAAATGTATTATATTATAGATTAATAAAATAATAATAATAATAATTTTAAAAAAAGAGGAAGCCCATGAGAAATAGCAACTGCCTATTAAATCGCAATTGCTCTGAGGCAAAATAAATAAATAAATAAATCACAAATTACAGGTTATTATGGAAAAATGGTTCAGCACTTTTTTACGTAAGAACTAAACAGACACAATACAACATGTATGCAAAATACTAATTTTGGTCAGGAAAAAGTATATAAAGTATTACAATATAGTAATGTTTGACCAGGATATAAAATTGGTAGAATGTGTGCACAAAATACTCAAACTAGTTTGTATATTGTGAACATAATATACTGTTTTGACTTCACAAAATACTAATTTGTGGCAACAATATAATTTGTGTTCACAAAGTATGAATCTAAGACCAAAAAGTACCCATTTGGGGGTGCAAAATTTTAATTTTCATCCACAAATTGGTATGAGTGCAAGGAATACATAAGTGGATTTCATAATAGTAAAAAGTAATAGTAAAAAGCAATAATAAAAGTGGATTTCAACGCCCATTTGATGTGATGATAGAACTCTGCTCCCCCCTAGTGGAAAATTATACAATGACAGGACTATTCCAATACCATGAACTCGAGCTTGATTCTGAAAGTGAGGTTATAGGTCATGGTTGGCGTGTCAAGCTCGATAGTGTTTTCTCGTCTGTTCTCACCCCAGCAGAGTGGACCATACACTTGGGAGCTCCCGTGGTTCCAGATGAGTACATGATGAAAAGCGGGTGGCTGAACGGCAGTTGCTCAAACTCCAGTTGGGGGAGATGATCACCATCGCCACGACCTGACGCCAGGAAGTCATCGATAAATACACTGCGGATGAAACAATGGAAAATATCAGAAAAATTTGCACCTTAGTGATAATCAAAATTTGGACTAATTAAAAGACTTTTTTTCACCTGTTTTCATCCTCCCAACAATAAGACACTTTTGCATAGCATAAATTTTGATGGAGGGGGAATTAATCCTATAAAAAGCTGATCCATTACGTTTAAATTTACTACAAGACACACAAAAGACAGTTAAATAAATCACCAAAATGCTGAGCCGAAGCTTATCAAAATAAAAGTGAAGGGTGAGACAGGCTAAAGGAAATTAGCATAGATGTCTTTGTTACTCTAAACCTACACACTGAGCAACAACAAATACAAACACAGCATACAAGAAAACACCAAAAAGTTCAACCAAACTATCATTTTAAAGTTTGCTATCTTATGGCAAACAGCAAAGCGAGACAACACTGAGAAGGCTAATGGAAGTTAGCAAAGAAATCACAGTAATTTAGAATCTTCACACAGCTGCAACTTTACTCACACACAGACAGCAGTAACACCAACAAACAGCATAAAATAAAGAAACCAACATTGTATATTTAAAAAGGAAGCGTTCTCCAAAACTTTATCACAATGAGTCCGCTAGCTTAATGCTAACATGTAATTCAAAACCACAATAGAAAGGCTAATGGAAATGAGCCTTGTCATAAAAATTCAAACAACTGAAACAAAAAAAAATGTCAATTATTTCTTCTAAGCAACGTCAACTAGCTTTGTGCTAACACGTACTGTGAAATTAGAAATTAGACGATGCATGACGTATTTAGACATTTTTATGAGCATACCTGTTGGGGATCTTAGACAAGTCGACGTGTTGCTTTTCGCGAGCATATGGAATCACCACCACCTTCTGAAGGTCAGGAAGCCCTGAGGGACGGACACACACACACACATGCGCATTTTGTGTATTTTTGCAAGCACTGGGTATTTTTGCCCTTCACACACATGCAGAGACCGGCAAAATTCCCTCAGGAAATCTAAACATTTTTGGTATTTACTTGATGTTGACAGTAATGTAGTGGAGGGTTAGGGTTTTAAGATAATGATTATACAAATTAGGGTCTTAAGTCAGGGATAGAGTTTCAAGTCTAGGTAAGGGTTTTAACAAGGTTGACAGATTCAAAGTAGTCTTTGAAGCCAGGTGTAGGTTTTAAAGTAGGATACTTAAGCCACAGCTGGAATTTCAAAATAGGGTGCGAAGTGAATGTTAGGATTTCAGGCCTAGAGAAGGATTTGGACCAATGGTTAACTTTTCAAATTAGGGTGTGAAGTCAAAGTGGTTTCAAACCAGGACTGGGTTTTGAAGAAAGTTTATTGGGACTTAAAGAATGGTTTAGGGTTACAAACAAAGGTTAAGGTTTTAAATTAATGTTGGAATCAAAGGTTTACAAACAAAAGTTAAGGTTCTTAATTAATGTTTCAATCAATGGTTCAATTTTCAAGACTGGATAAGACTTTTTAGATGAAGTGTTAGAGCTCACTAGGGTATGAAGTCATAGTTAGTGTTTGTAAGTACGGTTTCAAACGAGGCCTTGAGTTTTGAAGTATGTTTATTAGTTTCACAACCGGATATTTATTTTAAACAAGGTTTATGGTAAGAAATTAATGTTTTAAAACACTGTTTGAAAGTAGGATTTGAATGGGTGACAATTGGGAATTTAAAATATGACAGTTATGGTTTCAAGCCAAAAGGAGTGCATTGAAAGCAAGGTCATTAGGGTTTCAAAACTGTGTTAGTGTCTTTAACAAAGACTGCTATGTCAAATACATATTTCAAGCTGAATTTCAAAATATGGTTTCAAATTGGAGTTATGGAGTCAAACTTACGAGTTTTCAACAAGTTAAGATTTTAAAGTAGGGTTTTGAGTTGTAGTTAGGGTTAGTTTCAAGTCAGGGTTAGCGTTTCAACTTGGTGTTCCAAACCTTTGACGACACGGGTGAGCTTCTCCATGTGGTCGTGAGTTTTTCCGTTATAAACCACAGCGGCAACTGACAACAACAGCTTGGGCTGGATTTGCGAGAACCGGTCTAGAACGCCCTGATAACACCAAAAATATAGTAGGGGTAGGGTTTTAAACAAGGGTTGGGGGTCCAAAGTGAAGTTTCAAACAAAAATCAGGATTTTAAATAAGGGTCGCTAAGGTTGCCCTGCCTAATGTTTGCTCAGCTGGGATAGGCACCAGCAAGCCTGCGACCCTTGTGAGGATACGCGGCTCTAGAAAATGGATGGCTGGATGGATTTCAATCCATAGTTAGATTTAGACACAGAAGTGCAATTATGTTAGAATAACAAGACTCAATGTTAAAAAATAAGTCCTTATGCAAAAAAAAAAATATATATATATATATATATATATATATATATATATATATATATATATATATATATATATATATATATATACACACACTACACTTTTTGGAGGGCTTCTTGCATGTTGTGCTAATATTAACCAGGAGAGGCGCTAAAACACCATAAAAGACATCAGCTGCATTATAGTGTTATACTGTATTACATTACAATATTCCTATGCATTGTTTGGTGAAAGAAAAAGAAACTTGCTTACATTGACCCCAAAGTCGACGGATGTGGAGCTCCAAATGGCTCCAATGCTGGCCGCTGCTAACATAGCTTCCACCGCATGGATGCCGTTAGGAAGGTAACCTTTTGGCACACATTAACACAAGAGGCTGAAATTCATACAATTAAAAACTACACTATATTGTTATCAATACTGTATTTTACTTTGTGCTAAGGCGTTGTTGTTTCAAAGCAAAAAAAAAGACCTTCAAAAAGTAGGGTTTTAAGTCATAGGGTTTCAACAAGTTTTCAAATCTCTTTCATTGTTCTTTTTTTTTTTTATGTAAATCACAGTGTTGTCCATCCAAACAGAAGCACCTTAGCTTCTGTTTAAATGGCATCCGTCTTATCTTACTTGATCTTATCTAAATTGACAAACAATCGTTTAGTCGCTCTTGACAGAAGCAAATTAATTGTGACTCATCCAAAGTCCAAAGATGATTGTGAAACCTCTTCAAACTAGACACTATGTGTGCGAAGTGCTGCCGCATGGAATGAAAATGCCATCATTCTCTGTGTGGAGTCATAAATGATTTACTGACACAATTAATAGAGCAAGCACCATTGTGCGTTTGTGTGTGTGTGTGGGTGTGGGCATGCACGTGTGTGTGTGCGTGTGTGTGTCTTTGTGTGTGTTAGTGCGCGCTAGCTAATCAGCTAAGTGCTCATATATATCGTCTCTGTAGACAAGGACAATTCGGACATTGCTTCGTGCATTTCTCTTCATACATGAGATCAGATTAAGAGTTTCCCCTTTTTCAATGAATTGGTCACCATGAATGCATAAAACGGTCCAGAAAAATAAGAACAATAAGGAGTTTTAAAAATATATGATCAAGGATGTTCAATACCACTTTTTTTTTTTTCAGATCAACCTAAAGCACTGAGATTAGCTGAGATGAGTATTTACTAAAAGCACTCAGTGTAGGAACCTCCAGCACTTTGATAAAATTGAACAAAAGGCCAAAAAATGTCTTCAAAAATTCTTTCTGATGCAGATGATGACGACTGAGCTTTGTGTCAAACTCACAATAAAGCGCTAAATGCTGTAAAATTTATTTTTGCCTGTGACAGGTATTATTGGTCGGCCATCCTTAGATATAACAATCCATCATAATTTTAACAAGTAAGCCTGAATTTGAGTTAAATTTCCTACACTTTTTTTTTCCTAACACTTTTGCACAAGCAACTGAATTTGCTCACTTGTGCAGGATGTTTCTTTCTTTATGTACCGGATGAATCACGCACGACAGAAAAAAATCCACCCTTCACAAATATTAATGTCCACATCAAAAAGGACGCTGGAAGGTGTGCCAAGACAAATCAATTGCATTCTGGGTAAGCTTGCTCTTCAAATGTTTATTGTTTCAAAATGAAATCTTGTAAGACTTGAGCACTTTTTTTCTTAGCATTAGCATTTCAACTCATGGAATTTCCTTGACTGTCAGTTATCTCTAATGACCGGTGGTATGGATGTCTGATATATTTTTTAGCATGTGAAGCATTTTTTATTTTTTTCTGTAATTCAGAAATAGTTTTTGTTTAGGTTTTAGCATTAGCTGTTTGAGTTGGCTGCTTCATTTGCGTTTCACAGTTCACCTCCGATGATGCCTTGTACATTGGATACATTTTTAGCATGGTGAACACTTTGTGAACCACGCCATTGGTTTTTTAGTTTTTTTTTTCTAGCATTAGCATTAAAAGTCAGTGTCTTCTCAACATATTTGAACCTCAATAGACCTTATGTACAGTATAATTATGTGATAAATTGAGCATCATTTGCTGTTTCTTTTTGTATTAGCATACTGAGAACTCACCCACAACTCTGTCTCCCATCTGCACGCCCATCTTCCTCATGGCTGCAGCAAACAAGGCTACATCACGTCTCAGTTCCCGGAAGGTGACTTTCACAATCTCTTCGTTAGCCTCGGCTGGAAAAATAAGATAAATTAGTCAGTTAACTAGCATTTTCCAACATGAGCCCATCTGTTTTTGTCAAGCTTGTGCATCAATGAAATGAAAAAGATCCTCTTACACCAATATGACTAAATATGCTAAAAATGCAAACGAGAGAGAAGTTAATAAAAATTGCAAATGTAATGACACTGGTATCGATCCAATATCAAGTAGCATACAGGGCCAGTATTGCTGATACCAACGTAAACATACAGCAAGACGGAGCAGCAGGATGGATGACACTAGCAAGCAGTAACAGCCAATAGATGGAACCATAATTATATTAAAACTTCACAGGGAGGACGTGAGTGCAGGCTATCTTTAGACAGCCTGTATGCACGCAAAAGCCGATACGCTGCAGAGTGTGGTAATGCAATAAAAGTAATAATCAAAAAACACAAACAGAATAAAGGATAACACCACAGGATAGAGCACGCTACAAAATCAAGAATTATCGTATTTTCCGCACTATAAGACGCACCAGATTATAAGGTGCACCCTCAATTAATGACATATTTTAAAACTTTTTCCATATATAAGGCGCACCGAATTATAAGGCGCATCCTTAATTAATATATTTTAAAATGTTTTCAATCACAATATAGTAATACTCAAAGTAATAACAATAATAACTCAAATAATAAAATTAAACTCTCAATAGCATAATAACTCACTGTCAATATGACCAAATTTGTTCAACTGTAAACACATTAAAAAAAAACAGGTAAAGTTTACTTTATCAGTTCATTCCCCATCTACCAATCCCAATCTCAATATTGATCCATATATAAGGCGCACCTGATTATAAGGCGCACCATCAGCTCTTAAAAAAATTAAGGCTTTTAGGTGCACCTTATAGTGTGGAAAATACAGTAAATGAAAATATACAAATAGGTTTAAAATTAATGCTAATAATAATAATACAATATTAAAGTAAAAATAAAATATAAAAAATAATACAAATATGGAATGGAAAAAAATCATAAAAAATAAATATTCTAGAACAATTAAAAAAAAGCAACACCACATGACTGCTATAGTAAAATTCTTCCAACAAACAACAACAACAAAAACACAATTGAAAAAAATAAAATAAATATGCAATTAAAAAAAATGAAAATCAAACCGTACCTAGGAGCCAAGTACTGTCGCGTACAGGTATATCGAAAATGTGAATTTCTGAACCACCCTTAATGCAAGATGGGAGCGAAGCATCACCTTTCTATCAGACAGGTCAAAGGAAAACCCCTCCCCTCTCTACACACGAATAACTGGGTACACCGAACATACACCGAAAATATCACCTATAAACTTTAAATGTTATAAACTAAGAAGGACAATGTAATGATGTGTAGCTATGTACAGTATTTACAATATGAGGACATGCATTTTTGACAGAGCCCCTTCTATTTAAGCATGTGTCTCCAGTGCATGTAGGAGAGTGTGTGTGTGTGCATGTGTGTGTGTACTCACTTGCAGCATAAAGAGCAACTTTGTCCTGCTCAGAGTGTTTGAGTAGGTTTTCTGCATAGTTCAGGCGAGCGCCTGAAAACCACTCAGGAACGTCTGAAATACGCTTGGATACGTCCACTACCTGGAATACACACACATGTACCGCAGAGTAGAGAAAACCAAACACACACACACACACACACACACACACAACACAAATATACACCCACATGCACACAAACAAGGCCACACACAATTATTATTGCTGTATCTTCGATAATCTTTTTCTGGAGGTGTGAGTGCCATTCACCTGGTGATAGGGTTTGGAGCTAACCACGCCACAGAATCTCCACACATGTGCCCAGAAGTCTGCGTAGCAGTCCACCGACCACTGATATAAGTCCCTGTAGTTGACTTGCGGTAAGAAACACAAACATCAAAACACAAACGATCAAAACGGCAAATCACCTCTGTGTAACTGAGATTGACTGAAATTGAATTGCATAATTTATTGCTATTTATTGCCATTTTTTATTGCTTTTCGTTTATTTGCTCGATTATGGAATGTAGTCTGTTGCTTAGGAAGTGAACAGAATAAGAATTTCATTGTGTTGTATATTAATATTATACATATGAGAATAAAACTCTTGACTCTATTCACTAAAACTGAAAAGCATTAAAGGAACTTCTATGAAGTCTTTGTGGATGCTACATGCTAACCACTGCCATCAATTGTATACGAGTGATGTATGAAGTTGTAAGTTGTAAGTTGTATGTAGAGATGTATGAAGACACCTGTTCTCAAAAAGAAATAATTATAAATAAATATTTGTCCACAGAAAAATGTTCAGCTTAAAAGTGTCCTCTTTGGGGATCGTAGTAGAAATGTGGTAACAAAAATAAATCATTAACTTGACAGGTAACGAGAGGTGGCGCGGGACAGGGTGGGTCGAACCATTCCAGTGAGGGGGAGAATGTTGCTTTTTACAGTAATGAAATTGAATAACCAACTGAACATAAAGTGTGTTTGATTAACTTGTATTTTTTGAAACATTTAATTATTTCACTAAATATTTTTAAAGGAATTTTGCATTTGTGTTTGTTTAATTAGAAATCTTGAGTACCCCCCCGAAGTTCCTTCAAGTACCCCCAGAGGTACTACCCCAAATCCTCTGAGCCTCGAACCGCCCCAGCTGCCAGCCACCCAAAACGAAGGCGTGTCTGTTTCAGCCCAGGGGGGTGTGAACCAGTTCTTTTCTACTCCCACTGGCTGGCCTCGGCGGAGGTACACAGCGCTCACTTGTCCTGCTTCATTCCGGCCAGTAATCCCGGAACGATGAAAGCCAAACAGAAGCCACTTAACACAATGAGATCCACCCAACTCACCCAGATTGAGCCCGTGCTCGCGGTTCACCTGCCGCCTGAACTGGTCCATCCGCGTGTCCCTCTTGGAGTCCGGGTACCACAGCACCTTGTTGTCCGCCTCCATGATCGTGTCGCTCTTGTCTTTGGACATGTTGGCGTCCTTTCGCCTCACTCGATCGCTCGCTGAGGCTGAATGCTACAAGCTAAGCTAACGATCAGATGTGCCGGCCCGTCCGAGTCGTGTACTCCAGTGGGAAGCTCGCGCGTGTGCGCGGCTGTCAAGGAAGTGTGTCCGCTAGGGGCGGGGCCGGCGAAGAGACGTAGGTCACGTACGAGGTGACGTCACGAAAAAAGGGCCGAAACAGCAGGATTTGTTTTAACAGCGTTAATCTCTGTTGTATTCATTTATATGCGTTATATTTATCGTACTACTCATAATTATCCACGTTATGAATATTATAGTGTCGCTTTTTGCAAATGTTATCTATTGTTGCATATGACACACTGTATTAGTTATTTTCCACTTATATATGTCACTTACCTGTTATTATTTGTTGTGCCCGTTAGCCATTGTATATTGCAAACAATTGACTATGAATTGCTTTTGTTCTCACCTACACAACGTACTTAGACTACTTTGTATTTTGAAAGGTTTTTGAAAGTATCAGCAGAGCTCATTTAACGCAGTGAAGGCACAGTACATATTTCTTTTCAAAAAGCAAATGGATTGGAACAGGAAGCTACTTATTGCTAAATTGTTATAGTGACGCAAAAAAAATTGAATGCCTTTATTTTCTTGAGTTTTATACAAATGTTCATTGTCAGTTGTGACACAATTTTCTATTAAACTTGCTAGAATTAAAACAAATCTTGCTTCTAAAGTTGCTGAATAGAAGAAGCCTAGAGCTACCACTGCAAATGTAGTTCCAAAGTTTGATAATTCAGACAGCGATGGCACAGCACTCTGTTTTCAGTATTTGTTTGTATTTTAATCAAAATAACCTTTGAAATGGTTGGGGTATTTGACTGAAAAATTGTCAGAATGGGTGCATCATTAGGAACAGTTTGCAAACCACTGGTCAAGCATGTAACTTGGACTTGATGGTTTATTTTTGACACAATGTTGAATAGGGATGTAACTAATCACTTCAGGAGATATTCACAGCCATAGGGACAATCAAACCCAAGTATTTACGTGGGATATGGAACCAGTGCGGCCTATTAATAGCAAAATTCCAAATTCCGCATAGAATTGTCAGAACGCAGTGGGTACTGAGCCTCAATTATGCAGAAGTCGAAGATTCATCCCTCACCATACCACAGTTATTTTTTTTGCCATGTCTCTATTTCTTAGATTTTTAAAGCAGGCGAATCATTTTGTGTTGCATTTTTTTCCCCACATTGTGAAATTTTGCAGCAATCGTTTTGGGGTTTTTTGTACTGTCTAATTAGCTCTGTGGGTGCATAATTGGCATGCACATTCCACAAAAAAACGTTTAAGTGCAATTTGTCATGACTTAAGCTAAATGTTGCTTACGTACATTTATGTTAAAATGAGTCATTTGAAAATGTAGCACGTTAATTATAATTTATTGACTTTAATTTGTTAAATGTTTTTACGTGTATTGTACATTATAAAAGTATCATTGAGTCTGAAAGTAAAAACAACATTAAATATTTGTATATGTATTGAATACATAATTTGCTTTTTCTTTACTGCCGATTACTTTTATTTGCAGTGTTTCCCGCAGCTTTGTACGTGCACCTCGGGGTGTGCAAGGGCTCCACAGCGTGCACGCGCATGCCTGCCTTCACGCGCACGCAATCCCAAACGACTGTTAAAAGGCTGTGATTGGCCTTGGTCTTCTGGTTCCACATCAGCCGACAGATGGCTTCATATTGCCGGGGATGGCGTCAAGGGGCTGCTTCCATCCCGGCTCGCCATTGGATCTAAACTCTCGACAGAAGCCAATCGGAAAGCGAGGTAAGCGTGACGTATAAGGGGTGTGCCCTATCAGGAGGCAAGGGGACAACACCGCAGCCGCTCAATTTAGTTTGCTGTGTACGTTGCAAGTTCTCTTCAAACAGCCGAAGTTGGAAGTTGTTGCAGATATATACATAAATTTACTATGGCGTAATTTGGAGGAGAAATATTATTTACGTCACAACGATGTTTCGATTCAATTTTATTTCATTGATATTGTGCCAAATCACAAGTTGTCACAGGGCACAATTGACGCTGAGTAAGTCTGTAACTACAACTTTAGTAATCCTAGTTAAAAACCCTTTCTAAAACCCCAATTTTAGATTGAAACCCTAATCCTAGTTTAAATCCCTACTTTGAAATCCTACATTAAAATAATAACTCTAGTTTAAAACTGTAAACTCCTCCATATAAAGTTGATTATTACAAGCAAAAGTCGTTTCCTTGTGCCAAGATCCAAATTGTGAAGGTATTAAAATATTGATCACAAGTAAGTGCTTTAAAAATGCTCCTGTTTTAGTTTTAAATGTAGTAATGTGTCTTGGCTGCAATTCTTCATTCACTGATTTTGGTGTGCTTGAAAAATAAAGTTGGAAAAAAATCCAAATGGCGTTTGCATCCTATGATTTTTCTGTATGAAGACCTGGAAGCGAAATTTTCGAACAACTTTAAAATTGTCATGTGATCTTTTGAAATTCTAAAATTCTCCAAGATACCACAAGATAGCGACACAACCATGTTATTAGAGAAATTCTTTAAGAACATGGGCCTGGCTAAGTGAATGGCACTTAATCTACCAAAATCAGTTTTCTTTTTTTTTCGTTTTTTTTTTTTTTTTGCTGGCATTAAAAGTGAAAATAAAATTATTGTATTTTGCCCGTGCAGTCAAAATTAAAATCAAATGTTTTCTTTCACTGCTTAAATTAACAGTGTGTACATTATATAGTTTGGGATACAATTTACAGATTAATTGTGACCTGTAATAATTCCAATAACATATATCTACAATTGCTACAATTGCTAATTCCAATTTGAGTTGAAAATAATATCTGAGTGAATCAAAGATTCCTGGAAATGGAATTGGCCTGTCAGAATGAACATTTATTTATCTCAAGAGAAATTTCGAAAATATTGATCATTCACATCCCAGATATGTGCAGCAGAATTGTAGCTATATATAATAATGAACCTTATATATGATGGCAAAATGACTTGGCAGATACCTCAAATGAAAATTGTAGGTATTGGAAGAAAGAAATTACAGATATGTTTTGACTATGCAAAATTGAATTGCAAATAACTGCCAGTTCCATCACATAAGGCTTGCCGTACTCACGTTTATTTCTTTACTTATTTGTGTGTGTGTGCATATATATATATATATATATATATATATATATATATATATATATATATATATATATATATATATATATATATATATATATATATATATATATATATATATATATATATATATATATATATATATATATATATATATATATATATATATATATATATATATATATATATTGTGGCGGACACTAGGACCATGTCTCTCACCCAGTAGGCATGTCTCTATGATCCTTTGATGCTTTGAACCTGTTGGCTTTGTCTTTGCTGTTTTGGACTTTGTTGTATCAGTTTTGTGATGGCATGCGAAGAGTAAAGATCTCCACTAGCACAGCAACGTGTGGTTTCTTCGCCTCGCCACATTGTGGCGAGACTACATCTCCAACAGCCTGACGAAACTTTCTAACGTCTGGGATAATAATATGGCAAGATGACCCATCCGGGGTCACCCATTCTAACGTCTGGGGTCACCAATGTGGCGAGGCGAAGAAACCACACGTTGCTGTGCTAGTGGAGATCTTTACTCTTCGCCTCGCCACATTGGTGACCCCAGACGTTAGAATGGGTGACCCCGGATGGGTCATCTTGCCATATTATTATCCCAGACGTTAGAAAGTTTCGTCAGGCTGTTGGAGATGTAGTCTCGCCACATGGGTGACCCCGGACGTCAGAATGTTTCAGCGAGGAATCACCGCAGACGTCCCACATCGTGACATTCCTCCACCAGCCTACTATACGTCAGGTAATGCAGCAAGCTGGTACCACGTCAGCCAGCCAACACCCCGACGAGGGTCCTCTCACCCGTCGCCCAGTCCCTTGGCGCACCAGGGATCGAGCCAGCCAGCAACAGGCTGGTACGGGCGCTGGTGAGAACGGCTGTGCAGTCCAACTTCGGAGTCCCTGGCCGTTGACCGGGATCTTCCAGCCGGGCGGCCTCATCTACTACCGATGTCCGTCCGGCCTCAGCAGTAGACCTCCAGCCATCATCATTCAGCCGCCCCTCCGATTCACCATGCCCGCAGGTATGGTCCGAGTATACATCGGAGCGGGTCAGTTGGTGTTGGTGCCGCAGCAGGTTCATGCCCAGGCACAGTCTGGGACGCAGCCGTGACCGGCCGTCCCTCGGAGGCCACTGTGCCTGCCAGCATGCGGGTCAGCACTGCCACTCCGGCTCCTGCGGAACTTCAGAACATCCCTTTGCCAACGCTACCTCATGGTTTTCACGCTGAGCGTCTCACCCTTACTCCCGTCGCACCTGGGGCCCTGGTGTCACATACACCGCCCAGGACCGGACTGAGTCTCAGGGTGCCAGACTGGTGAATACCCTGTGGGGTTTTCCGTTATGCCTTTCTGGGTGTTCGGGGGGGAGCTATGTGGCGGACACTAGGACCATGTCTCTCACCCAGTAGGCATGTCTCTATGATCCTTTGATGCTTTGCTCCTGTTGGCTTTGTCTTTGCTGTTTTGGACTTTGTTGTATGTCCGCCACAATATATATATATATATATATATATATATATATATATATATATATATATATATATATATATATATATATATATATATATATATATATATATATATATATATATATATATATATATATATATATATATATATATATATATATATATATATATATATATATATATATATATATATATATATATATATATATATATATATATTTAAGTAAAAACGCAAAAAACCCAAGAAATATTCAAATACAAACTACAAAATTAAAAGATTCTCTACTTCCGTTCACATGATCTCGACGTCACAGTCCGTCGCGGAAGTCAGCGCCGATACGCTCTCACGTGATCGGCTCGTGGTGACCTCACCACCCATCCCGGAAGTAGACCTAGCTAGAATGGAGTGACGGCTGTGGCCTCTCGTCGTCATCCGGACAACAGGAAGAAAATGTTACAAGAATTTCGACTTATTTAAGAGAAGTAGCAACGTGTCCGTTCGGACGCGGTCGGCGTCCCCAGCTATCCTAGGCTTGTATTTTGGTGGATCGTGAAAGAAAAAAAAAGGCCAAGCTTGGGGGAAAAACAAAAAAAAAATTGAACGAAAATGTCGCTGTTCCAATCGGCGCTGGATTTCCTCGCCGGGCCCGGCTCGGTCGGAGCTGCAAGCCGGGACCAGAACGATTTTGTGGGGCAGATGGTCGAGCTTGGCGACATGAAACTGCGGATCAAGCGGGTGATTGCCGAAGGTAAAAAGAGTGACATGTTCATATGTAGTGACAGTGGGTTTGTGCCAACGAGCATTGAGGAAGCTAACTTGCTAACATCAATTCACTTGGATATCAGTAACAGTTCCACTTACTCTTTCTGATGCAATTAAAGTGCTTTTCATATATTTTTCAAGCGACTGCATTCTTACCTGGACTGCAAACTGATGACGATGTTGCGCTTTGCGGGAAGCTTGAATTGTCTTTAAAGTGAAACGTTCATTCGCGCCTCACCATTCGCGAATCCACCTGTTTGCAGATACAGTATTTGTGTGTTGGATTACAACATATCCGTATTTGCGTGCAAAATTCGACCATCTGCTGTTTTTGTGGTGAGGCCAGAGCAAGTATTACCATTTTTATAAATTCGTGGCGTCAAGGAAATATGGTGATTAGAAAGTTACCGTTTTATTTAGACTAAAATTTATTCACAATTGCAGTTTTGCAGGTGAACACTTGTTTTTTATTTTTAAGATGGCGTCAAAAATGGTCCTAAGGAGTGGTCCTCTGTGAAGCTTACTCTTGTAGGCCAGATCACGGATGGAAGCAAATGTAAAAGTGTGATGAAACCAATTGAGTGACTAAAAAAATGTAAAGCAAAAAATAAGTGAGTAACAATAAGAGCCAATGAAAACATAAGCAACAAACTAGCTAGAAGGGTAGAAACAAACAACCAGTTTAAGACACCAAAGCAAAAAAAGACCTTCGACACGTTAGTAACAATGTTTTTAGGGTTTAGTCCTTGCGGAACAAATGCAGTAGGTAGTGGTAAGAATTAATGCAATAATAAAAATCGAGGTAAGGTGAAGCAACCAAGTTGCTGTAATAATTAAAGCAGCAAATCAAAAAAGTTAGTGACACACCATTTACGTTAAATTACATTCTTGCGGAACAGACACACCTGAGTAATAAGAATTCAAGCAATTAATAAAGGAGCAGGAAAAGTTGAGAAACAAACACAACCAGGTAATGATGAGAATTAAAGTGACAAAGGAGAAATTTAGCAACAAAATATTTTGGGGGTGGATTTTTTTTTTGTTTGCAAGAGAAGAATTAAAGCAAAAAATAAGAACGTTGAGAGAATCATTAACCGCGTGTTTTCCTCAGGTGGCTTCGCTTTTGTTTACGAAGCCCAGGACATCAGCACTGGTAAAGACTACGCTCTTAAGGTAAGAAGAACCTTGTTGAATACAAGCATCCAGTGCTTTAATTTGTACTAGTTTCACTTTTATATACTTTATTACCAAAATGCGTACATCAAATTCTGCTTTTTGGTTTTGTTTCAGCGACTCTTGTCCAATGAAGATGAAAAGAACAAGGAAATAATCCAGGAAGTTTGCTTCATGGTATGTAAAAAAGTCGTCTTCTTTTTTTTAAGTCAACCAGTTATAAGCCCAACAAAAAAGTAGTTGAACAATATTTCATTTATCATAAATAAATCTTGTTCAGACTGTTCAGACAACTATAATGTGTACCATTTACTGACTGATGATGCTTTATCGTAAACTTCATCCATGGCTTGTGCATAACTTCCTTAAATTGTGAAATTAAGTTGTTGGCATCAATTACAAGCAAATTCTGTGAACAACCCATTCAACATTATGCCACTTGTACGCCTTTAAGTACATTTTAAAATCATCAATCTTTATAATGATGACTTAATTGAATGTATTCAATAATCCATCCCAAAGTTGTTCTAAAACTTTCCTGAATGTACCACTTTGGCAGAAAAAACTTTCAGGACATCCCAACGTTGTCCAGTTCTGCTCGGCCGCCTCCATCGGTAAAGAGGAGTCGGACACAGGACAGGCCGAGTTCCTCATCCTCACTGAACTCTGCAAAGGTAAATTCATGGCAGTGGCGTGTATTTAACGCTGAGTCGTCACTTTCTGCTCGGAGATGACGGTGACGAAACCCCTGCCTGTCCGTCTACGACCTCGCTGAACCTTCCCCCACTTCCTGCCTGCTCACTCGGGTGTTTTACTATTGCTAGTTTCAATGCTTCGGGGCAACTTTTCTATTCCTGTTTGAAATGAAAGGAGGCACTAAAAATCCATGAAAGTGCTTGTTGTGTGATTTCTCGTGTGCATGCCTTGGCCACTGGGGAGCAGTATAACATATGTGTTTACACAAAGAAGACTGTTGCACCAGCTCAGTAAGCTCCAGTAATATTTAGGGCCCGACCATGTGGATTTTTTTAGACCTTCGTTTATTTCGGAATTTGACAGATACGAGAAATATGGTAACCGATTGATCAGGTGGTCAGTTAAAATAAATTATATACAGTAGGCCCCCGGTTTACGAACCCCCTGTCTTACGTATTTTTCATCTTAGGACGTGGACCGCGGCGTTTTTTTGTCCCCCTCCTACATAAAAACCTTTCGTCTTACAAACCATCCAACATGCTGGTCAGTGTGTCCGCTCTATTTTTTTCGCTTTGCTGCATCAACAAAAACAACTTTTCTCGCATGTCATGGAAATGCCGATATGCTATTGGTCAATTAAGGCAGTCACGGAAATGCCGATATACTATTGGTCGATTAAGGCAGTCAGGGAGATGCCGATATGGATTTGGCCGACGTCACGTCAATCACAGAAATGCCGATATGCTATTGGCCAAACTCCCTCACCTTGCTTGATGGTACGAGCTGGTCGGTGTGTTATGAAGACTTTGCAAAATTTATCTGTTAGACATGGCTTCTAAAATTGCAAGTGGCGGTAATAGAAGAAGTTATAGGATGATGACAGTAGAATCGAAGCAGGAGATAATAAAAAAATACGAAGGAGGTGCACGCATAGTTAACCTTGCTAGTGAGTATGGCCGTAACCGCTCGACAATCCGTACAATTATCAAGAACAAGGAAGCCTTTAAAGCAAGCAAGTGTTGGAAGGGCATGACTTTCCTTGCCAGGGGACGGACCTCGGTCAACAACATAATGGAGAGGCTTCTTCTATTATGGATTAAAGAGAAGGAAATTGCCGGTGATATGTTCTCATTTTAAAAAAGTTCTTGTTTAAAAATAAGTTCTCGTTTAAACAAAACAACTCAGTTTAAAAAAAGTTCTCGTTTGAAAAAAAAAATTCTCGTTTAAGAAAAAAATAATTCTGCTGGTTCGGCTCCCCTCCGCCTCCACCCACCACCAGCTCAATCACGTCGCCCCAAAGGTGAATGTCATTTTTCCTTTGTATATTTATGTTATTTAATTTAACTGTACAGTAGATTATGTTACTAATTTTTAATAAGTGTATAAAGTCGTGATGTTTTTACCTAAGGTTTTACGCGTTGCACGCATTCACTAATTAACATAGGTTTAGATTGCCCGTCATACGGCCAATTTGAGTTACGAGCCTAGCCGCTGAACGGATTATGGTCGTAACACGGGGGCCCACTGTATATGTATAAGTGTGTGTATATATATATATTTTTTTTTTTTGTTGTGAAAAATCCATGTATGCATAAGAATCCCTGCAAAAACAGTTTTTGATTTTTGCAGATTTGAAAAGGGTTGACATTATGCAATTAAATTGAACAGCCAATTAACAGTTGGGTGATTAGGAATCACCAAGATTGAAAAATACATCCCTAAGTGGTGTTATTTTTTCTACTTGTGTTTCTACACCATTTGTGTTAAACTGTTTTAACTTTTGCAACATCAATGCTGATATTTTTTAGCATGTCCATGGCACTTTCCATGTAGTGTTAGCATTAAGATGGCTGACTATCTTAAGCTTGAATGCCAGTTTTAAATTCACAATGTGTAATTCTCTTCATTGACAGCAAACCTCAGATGGGTGTGGCACTAATAAAAAAAAAACAAAATAGTGTTTTTTTGTGGAGTTTGATGCCTCTAGTACACTTACGCAAAAATGATGTTTGCATTTAAAAACAAAAAATGATCTGAGGGATGGTTGCTGGTCATGTACAGTTCTGCTTCATTCCTCTAGGTGGTAGTAAATGCATTTCAAAGCAAGTGTATTAAAAATATATTCTTGTCATCTTTCTTACATTACTATTTTGTATCATAATTTTCCGTGTTTGGAGGCAGTATAAAAATGTTGCTGGTAAAATCAGCTAATTTCCACCTTTTTTCGGTGTCTCGTGAAAGTGCGATGTTTACATATGCATCCAAACCTACCTTGTAAATATGTTTTGTAGACAGACTCAAATACAGACCTTTGTACATTCCATGGTCCTGTTCTGTGTAAATGACAGTGACACAGAACGTGGTGGGAATGATGTCGACCCCACTAAGGTTTCCTCTCACCCCTCCAGGCCAGCTGGTGGACTTCTTGCGGCGAGTGGAGCAGCGCGCCCCTGTTTCTTGCGACACGGTACTCAAGATTTTCTACCAGACGTGCCGCGCTGTGCAGCACCTGCACAAGCAGAAGCCCCACGTCATACACAGAGACCTCAAGGTGGGCTACACCTTTTAGAAAGAACCACATCTTATTTTCATGCATAGTGTCGCACAGCTTCAAAATGACTTGTCTTTAGAAAATTGAAAAAATCAGCATCATGCTTGATTTGGCATCATGCTTGATTCAAAGCACTTGAATCGTCGGAATTGAAGGTGAATTTTCGTCGCTGACTGCTTTTTTCCGCAACTTGGCATTATAGAGATCGATTTTGAACAAAACAGGCTTACGTAAATGTGTTTGTCAGGTAGTCATAATATCGTCTTTTCAGAGCAACACATGCCAAATATAAATCGGTTTGACATTGCTGATGAATCGCTCTTTCTTTGAAATGAAATAAATTCAATATTTGGGCTTGTATGTCATTTAATAGGAATACAAATTGTAAAAGCTATATCCATGACATATAAAATTTCTATCGTAATCCCACTGAAATATAAATGATTTAGTAATTTTTCCCCGCATCGAGAATCATATTTCACCTAATATTAATTTAGATTTCAATTGCAATAAGTCAGGTATTGTTTATTCTAATACAGATTACTTTTACTTAATTTATTAATTGCTTTTATTAAAATATAAGAGGATGTTGGAAAAAGCGATTACCGGTATATTAAATCACAGTAGCAATATTGAGTGGGAAGAATTTGCTATTAGACTATTTTTAAAAAATCGTTCGTTTGAATTTTGAGCACTTTCATTTGGTTTCTACTGTGGGAAATGACCAATGGTATAATTTTGTGTGAAAATAAGTTTGACGACAATTTGTCAGCCAAATCAAATATAAAGCCTATCCAATAATGACAATAGTATTTGCAGCGCTTTGCTCGTCCACATTTTATAATTGGTCATTATTATATTATATACATGGTTTTCTTAAAAAAAAAAAAAAACCTCCCCACAAATGTAAAAATAAAGCTTCATGACGCATTTGTCTCCATGATAACATTAAAAAAAAAAAAAAAAAAACTCGTGCAAGAATAAATAAGCAGTCATAGGTTTTGCTCCATACCACAGAAAAAAAATATTATTTTTCTGCAAAAGTATATAAGCAGTCATAAGTTTTACTCAAAATCCCAACTCAATCCATTTTACACCCTCGCGTAGTTATTGAGATGCATCGAGAAAGTTGAGCTGGGCGCGATGCCATTATCTCTCCCTTGCAGATTGAGAACCTGCTGATTAGTAACCAAGGCACCATCAAACTGTGCGACTTTGGCAGCGCCACCACCGTGGCTCATTACCCCGATTACAACTGGTCTGCACAGAAGAGGTCCATGGTGGAGGACGAGGTACGTGCGCAACGTCGCACTTCTTTGCCATCTTTTGCATTTCAAAGGGATTTTGAAGTTTACTCTTGGCTTCTGGGAATGGTGTCAAATTAATGAAGGAAAAAAGTCTCATTGAAATGCATTCGGAGACTGTCAAGCAAAGGGTAAAAGCAACGGGTGGCACTGTCAGCCTTCAGCAAGCAGAAACGTATATTGTGTTTTAAAAAAGCACCACTAACTACATTTATCTACGGATTCAGGAAAAAGGTGCAAAGGAGTGTAAGTAGAGGAAAAGAATGCAATCTAAACTATTACGTTAATAAACCACTTTATGTGCATTATTTTAGTGACTACTATATCTATTTCAGAATTATTTACATATCTTGTTCTCAATGTGAATAATTATATTTTTCTTATCTTCATGCTTTATCGTTGTGTATTTTGTTCTAAATTGTTAAATACAATTACTCAATTAAGATTTCCAATGTCATTTGTTTTGTATTAGTAATATAAGTCATGATTATATGTAAATATATTTATAAAACGGATTAATTGTTGCATAAGTATCGTGATACTGTATTATATTGTAGAGTTTCTATGTTTGTTGCTAATTTTAATATTGTAATTTGCAATATGTAGGGATAATATACTTATTTTGATTGTTCTAGAGATTGAATCAGGTATGTAATTGTATTCACATTAAATTTAAGTTCATGCAGTTTTGCCGAACAATTTTTTTGTGTGTTTTATTTTGTTTAACTTTTTTAATCCAATTAACAGGAGTTATACTGTAATTGTTATTATTAGAATAAAGGAAGTAACAAAAAAAAGGATCAAAATGTTTTTCCCCCACTAATTTACAGTGTTGAAATAATATATTACACCATAAGCTCATGGTAAGGCTTCTCTCCCATTAAGGGCCATTAAGATTTTTTTTTTCTTTTTCGTTTATGATTGCATCCGTTGGGGACTTGACATTGACAAAGACCAGACGCTTTTGATTCAATAAAGATGGCAGTCCAGGATGTTTAGTCCTGCTTTGACCGCAATGAGATGTGCACCAGAGATTGTGTTTGTAAACCTGTTAGCACATGCATCCGTCATGCCATTACAGCACATTTATTGCTTGATCATGTGCTCTCATTTCGTCCATCCTAAATCCGACATCACACTTTATCCACATTTTAATGAAAAATATCCCTATGAAATCTGTGGGGATCGTTTCCAAAATTACCTCATCCTACACATTCGCTTATCAAACTATTGTCACTGGATTGTCACATTTTCAAATTGGCCAAAAGACTTCACCCAAATTAGTCCAAGCATTTTCCCATGTTTAGCTTTTGTCCACATTTTACGCACCATTTCAACTTCAACTCATTCACCTCATTGACATCATTTTCATATCAACCTTCCACATTCATCAACCGGTTTAAACAGTTGCATACAGTATCTCAAAATGTTTAGCTCCGGGACATTTGCTTTCATTTTCCGTTCCCATTTTTGCTGAGTATAGCTACTGTTAGCATGTTCGCATTGTAGCAATCCTATTTGTTGAATTTGCAAAGGGGACAGGATGTTGATGTTTTACACACGAAAAAATCCAAGCTCTCAAAATGTTAGTTTTGGGGCACAAAATAACAACCTGATGCTCACCGAGCTAAAGTCTTACATAAAACTTGTTCTGATTGTGTTAAACTTACTGTGTCGTCAGTAACTTTGTCCTTCTCTATTCATAGATCACAAGGAATACCACTCCAGCATACCGGACCCCGGAAATGATCGACCTGTACTCTAACTATCCCATCAATGAGAAACAAGACATTTGGGTCAGATCTCTGTTTTACCATAGAATTTTGTCTGTAATAAGTTAGCTGGCACAGTAATAACAAAAGCTGAAGTTTGGGCGCAGCACAGTAGATAAGGCGTCCTTCTTTTTGGACCACTACAGTTAGGTTCACAATGCAGCCTGAATTGACACAATTCCGATTTTTTTCGTCGCTATCCAGACTGCATCTGATCTTTTGATGTGAGTGTGAAAGATACATATCCACTTTTTTAAAATGCGACCCAGGCCACTTTGGTATGTGGTACTAAATCCGCCACGTATCTGATCTTTTGACATGCGACTTTCGTCTGAAGGACCAGGTCGCAATCATTCAACTCGTACATGCGACATGTCACAATTCTGCACTAATTAAGGCGGTAGCAGATTGGAAAAAACAACTATTGCGGAATGTGGAGAAGTTATTCATACAATATTCTGAGAGATCGAGAACAAAGTGTATTTTCTCCGTGTGTTTGTGTGTGTCTTCTTTCGCTCCTGCGGAGCAAGAGAGACGTTGCTGTCACGGTATTAAATGCCATGGCCAAATACCGCAAATTTCCCCTTAATTTCCAACTTGAATTTAACAGATTGAAAATATTGTGGCTACGATATGACAGCCGTACGGCCATCCATTGTGGTATTTCCATAAACACTAACGTTATCCGCGCCCGCTGTGTGACGCCACGGTGTCCTCTGCGCATGCGGGACACTTTTGGCCTGCTTGGGGCTCATACACAGGTAACATATACGTTGCATTTATTGGGAAATGTGAACGACCTCATGGAAAAATCAGATATCACAAAAAAATTGAACGTCAAGCCCAGCATTGTGAGCCTAGTCTAAGAGTGGAACTGGGCAATTTCCTAAGATACTTTGATATCTTGTAGAGCATGCAAAGACTGCGTTAAGATTCTAAAAGGGTACATTAAAGATAATAGTCCATATTGGATATGCATTATCTTCTTCTGTCCAATGTTGAAACTTAAAAGCCCTTAACCCAAACTCATTTATATAGCAGTACTTAATTTCCTCGCCAATTAATCAAACCAATAAAGTGTCAATCAGTTATCATTCTTAATTCCGTCCTGTCCCCCACAGGCCCTGGGCTGCATCCTCTACCTGTTGTGTTTCAAGCAGCACCCGTTTGAGGAGGGCGCCAAGCTACAGATCGTCAACGGAAAGTACTCCATGCCGCAGAACGACACCAAGTACACAGTATACCACGATCTCATTCGTAAGTGCATGTTTGGCGTCGATACTCCGAATTTGTGGCAGTATTGTTTTCGTCACTTTTTATTTTCTTTCAGGCTCCATGTTGAAGGTGAACCCTGTGGAACGGATCTCCATCACAGAGTTGGTCAACCGGCTTCAGGAAATAGCAGCTGCGCGAAACGTCAACCCCAAGTCTCCCATCACAGAGGTAGTGTCATCATTTACATCCCTTGTTCTATAGTTTTGTGAGTGTTTTTTTTTAAGACTCTAGTTTTGACCTGCACATGAATGACATCAGAACATTGTAGATGTAACAACCAACCAAAATGACTTCATGCATTGTGTAGGGGTTACACACACACACACATTGAAATTCTTCATGGACTCCAGCAAATCGATTTCTGCCTCAGTCATGTCAAATAGTGTGTGCGCCTCTTCAGCACTGACTCTAAGGAGCAGCTTCAATGAGCCGGAAAGCAAAACGGATGTGTTCACACCCACAACAGCGCAACCGCCTCTTTCTAACTGCATTACTTTAATAAAATAATCCCAAAGAAAGAAAACTCGACCTATGCGCAGTTCGACTCCTTTCTTTCATTATTTTCAACATATATTGGCACTGTGCTTGTAAGTATGTTAGTGGAGTCATTTATCGCCAACATGGACGCATTATTGACTTAACCCGGTTAACCAGACAGACTGAAATGAAAGCAAATCACAGATTGAACCCACTCCCTCATTCCGTCTTGGCATGGTGCCTCACATTTAGCAGTTAAGTCACGATCCTTATCCCAAATCGTGCCGCTAATGAGCAAATCCTCCACCAAAGTTGCGGCTTATTTAAAGCTGATTTCAAGGTCAGAAAACTGCCATTTTATAGCCATTATATCTTAATTCATCTTCTTATATAATTGATCACTGCCATCAAAATAAATGCGTTCACAGCTAGGGTTCCTGTGATATTTGAAAATCTGCAGAATAGAGAACATATATTTAAAAGCACAAATACACTGAAAATGTTTTTTGGGGGCCATAAACACAAAACGTTTTTGTTCTATTGGCTCACTCTTCGCTTGAAGAAGGTATGCACGTTTCAAAATGATGGATACTTATGCAGTGATCAAAACTCTCATATCTTTAACTAACTTTTTCCCCATTGAAATGAATGGAAATGTTATTCATTCGTTCCAGTGCCCCCCCCCCCCAAAAAAAAAAATCAAACAAAATAATATGCAATATGTTTTTAATAAAACACATTTTACTCTAATATTGTATGTTATTAAAGTATATTTTATGAATTAGATGATAAAGAATAAATGTTTTTTCACATTTTTTTTGCTTCAATTCAATGACATGGTGCTGATTCTTCTGGGGTGTACGCATTGGCCATATCGGGCAGTTTAATACCCAGACAGATAACACATCACATGTCAACACTCTAAAGTAAGCCACAGTAATATTAGTTGTTCTTCATAGTACATAAAGAAGATATGCCTGTTTTTAATAGTTTCATTGTCAGTCTACAAGTGTTGCGCTACAGTTCATATTCCAATATCAGCTGCCTAAAGAGTTACTTAAAATATTGCACACACGCTATTCCTTAGCCTATCAATGATATTTTGCATTGCTTGTTTGTATTAGGCAATATATATATATATATATATATATATATATATTTTTTTTTTTTTTTTTTTTTTTCTAAAGCAAAGTTATCGCGTTGTTTTTAATGTACAATGAGTTTCCTTTGTTTTATGTTCAGTTTGAGTGTTAACCTCACCAAGGAAGTCGCGAGTCCAAGACAAAAAAATGGACCGGATGATGGCCCGTCTTATAAAAATTACTATATTGGATCGCTCGTGTCTCACTGGCTTTTGTTTTGTGGACTTCCCAAGCTAAGGTTCGCGGGACAAAGTTTAAGAGGCACCGCTTTTCAGCGCGCGACTCTTTCAAAAACAAGGGCGGCGAGTGTATGTCAGGGGAAGCAGGCTAATCTGATTAGCGTTAAGAAGGGGTTTCCCTGCTGCCCATAAGAAGATTATTGTCCTCCGCCTCCTCCTGAACTTCCTTCTCAGATGTCCACTGACCACAAGGATGATCAGGAGAAAAACGGAGTAAATGCCGCGGATCAGCTTGGGGTTTTGTTCGAGTTGAAAAACTGTTTGAAAGGCATGATGTTGACCGCGTACTATTGCTGGCGTCCGATGTATGACGGCTACGAATGTCTGCAGCTCCTGGAGCAGAACGGAGGGTTTGGAAGTAACGGGGCAGTGGCGGCGGGAATGACGACGACGACAGCGGCTGTGGCTGCACCCTCACAGATACAGCATAATGTACACAGCAATGCAGGTGAGAGTCGCTTTTGATTTTTTTTTTTTTTTTTTTTTTTTTTTTTTGTGCATGATCGCACCTAGAGCCATATTTTTAAAAGGTTTCTAAGTTTGCAAATGTCAGCTAGTAGACATAGTTCTATTTTGGTACAATAGCTCTTCTCAGATTTTGCACTCGAGCTACATATTTGTAAAATACTTTTAAACCCTTTTTTATACTTGATAAATTCAAAATAAACTAAATGGTAAAAATAAACATTTATATAAATTGTTAATTGATTTACGAATGAAAACGAATTTCAAGTAAATGTTTATTTCATGAAAAACATACAAATACTTGCGTTTATGAAGTAAAACCAAATATATGTGTAACTTCCATTTTTCATCCACGTTTTGAAAGGCATCTACGATCCTGAGCAGTCAGGCAGCGGCTTCCTGGACATCCTCAAGGGAGGAACAGAGCGCTTCCTGACTAACATCAAGGATACCTCCTCCAAGGTCATCCAGTCCGTAGCCAGGTATGATGCGTGTTGTCCGGATATGCCGTCTAGTCCATTTGAATCAATCCTGTTTTATATCAAATGACATAACATGGGCATCCTCACTGTCTTCCCCCTTAATTTATCTGAGTGTATATCACTGTGTCCTGATCTACGTATTTTGTATTTTATTGTTGACCATCATATTTTGTTCACAAATACATTGCAACAGGTTTGAAAAGGACTGGAAATTAAATGGAGCTAAACTGGTAACTTTTCATTAGAATTTAATGGAATTAACTAGGTATTAAAAGTATATAATGCAAATGTGTCATATTCAATCATTAGTAGGATTTTTTTTTAAAGAGTTCTTTGTTAGTTTGTCACGTTAAACCCTAAAAATTCCTTGCTTATTCTGCACTTTCAGCGCTGGCCCCGCCCAAACTGATAAAATTATGACGATAACAGGCCCTCATACCGCCTCTACACCACCCTCATACTACCCCTGCAAGAATAAATTGATCTTTACATTTTTTACTTATGGTTTCATTCCGGGGTTGGGGAGGAAAAAATTTGCACCGGCCAGCTAAACAACAAATTTATTATTACAAAGTTTGACTGTAGAAAATGTCCAGGTGGCTAAACTGTGAGTTTGGGAGCACGGGCCCAGACAACGAACGTTGTAGTACATAATTCATCCGGAACTGTAGTTACGAGTAATTGGTTCCCGGGGGGACCGATTTGATAGGAGGAACGAATGTGACTGAGTGCGCTTCCTTGACACATCTTCTGATTCGTTGACAGCTACAGTTCATTTCAGTGTCAGAATAACGCCTGCTTTTAGCTTCCTTTTTCACTCCACTTCTTGACTCCGATACTGATCGCTACAACTTTATCTTTTTGTTGTTGTGGTTTTGTGGTGACTGTCGGCATGGCAGCTACACAGTGAGAGGCAAGATTGCAGTGAACGAGCTATTTCACTTCCTGGTTAGAAATCCAGCCACCACAAAAACTCATATTTCATAAAAAAAATTGAATTTCCAATGCACCAAAGGTAAGATTCCATCACTTAAAAGCAAATATTTAGGTGTAAAAAGCTTAAAGTACTATGATGAAGGCCCTTTGAGTTCTGCTTGTCCACGTACAAGTCCATTAAGGTGCTCAGACTCATTCACTGCCATGAAATCCAATCATTGACTGACATACTGTAATACAGTATATTCTCCAAGTACGTTTGTAATGATGGTGATTATAAATCGCCTCCTCCCCTGAGCAATTATTTTCAATTGGTTCAACGTCTGGCCAGTGGGTAGCACATTGTGTGTGATTTGCGTTGTACTCGCAGAGGTCACACTTGACTAAAACATAATAAATGGACAGTGTGAATCAAGTACCTTAAACTTTTAAACATGAAATCTGGCTTGTCCTGTAAAAGGAAGGTCTTTTCTAAGCGGTGCCTGGCAGAATTTCCATTTTCATTTCAATTTCCAGGAAGAAATGCTGTTTAAGCTTACATGCTCTTTTGTAAGATAACTGCATTGTTTTCTTTTTTCTCACCATAAGCACACAAAAGTTTTTTGGGATATTTTTTTTATTGTACTGAATTGATATAGCATATAAGATCAAATTGAATGAAAACCTAAAGAATTGAAATGTGTTTGTATTACACGAAAAAGAATCAAACTCGGAAAGTAAAGTTCTTAATTGATACCAAGCCCTAGTAAAATGTATGTTTTTATTCATGAGAAAAGTCATTGCTGTTGAATGGGGCGAGCTATGGACAAACAATAAATAAATAAAATTGAGCGTTAGTCAAGTTTTCCAAATTTCCAGTTTATCCATATAAATTACTGTTATTTCCAACTGAACGTTTTCAACTTTGAAAATTCCAGTTCTTTTTGATGACCGGGAAGGTATTTGACTATTCCACTGTTTTCCATCTCTTTGGGTGTATTCATGATTATCACCCTTTACATTTTGTCTATTTGTTTTTTCTTTCTCCTCTGTGTCCAATCCCTCACTATGTCACCATCTCCTAGCAACCCAAGGTAAACATTGAGCCTCGATCAAGCTCCTGTAGTCTGTGTGTTTGTTTTAGAGGAATTCAACTCTGCTACATTTGTATTGTCTGCAAAATAACAGCTAATTCGTGCTAACATCACCTCTTTTACGTCTCGCTTGAATTCCCACAAGTAAAATCACATAAACACACTGACCAGACTCATTTCATAAGCTTGTTTTGAATCAAGCACCTGTCGGTGAGTTAAAGGGGACATATTATGGAAAGCTGCATGGGTGAAGATGTGCTATGATTTCAAAACCCAAATCTAAGCGCTGCTGTTGGGTGCACAAATTAGTAATAGTTTTATTGGCTTTATTTTTGAATACATCCACACTTACAAGTAGAGACAAGTAGATGTAATAGTTACTTGTATTCCATATATAGGGGGTACTGTACACAAGCAATTTGCCATACAATTGACAAACTTCTATGGTTGCCTAAGAATAGGCTTAATCATCCATCTTGCACTTTCACGAAAAAGATGAACTTTTGCCTTTGCATTTTTCTCAGTAGAAAACAAGAGAGAAAAAGAAACTGTTTGCTCACGTTATGCAAAAAAAATCAACTACAGTCGTAATTTAAGACCTCCCTAAAAAGAAGTTCAACTAATAGTGTTGCCCTTCCTTGAAAAGGAAACATACTGGTATTGTTAAACTTTAACAATGTCATACCTGTCAATTTTGTATCTTCTAAAATGAAGATGAATTGTTGCACCTTCCTAAACATTTAACCTCTTTTGTCTGGATACCCCCTTTACTGTATGTATTTTTTTCAGTTGAGAAAATAAGCATGGCAGTAAAAAAAAGCTGCTATTATTCTCTGATGTTTGCGCCTTTTGTAATATGAATTTAAACGACATAATGTGTCTCCTTTAGATACTAAGAAACAAAGTGAATATTTGCATGACTGATTGCTAACTAAGCAATGTCCTAACCGGCGTTCAGTGCTGCCTAATAGAGAATCAATTAGTGTACCAAGTTATATAGCAGATTTAAAAGGAAAAAAAAACATGCACACAAATAAAGCTCTTCCGTGTGTGTTCTGTGTCAAATTATTTGCTTAATTCAAATCAAGATAATATTGAAGATTTGATGGACATATGTGAGCTACTCTGTTTTCATTTTATGTATTGATTACACACGTTAACCCTGATGTTATTTTTGGAGCCAAATTGACCCTGGTAAAGCAAATCAGATGATGTGTATTTTTTGTTGTTTTTTCGACTTGGCATGAAATGTGCCTGGGGCAACCCCAACCAAGAGCATTATTTCTACACATGAGAAGCAACATAACAGGAGAGATATGCCTTTACATGTACACAGTTTACAGGTATTTTTTACTTGAAATTTGACTCGCACTGTAACTGAAGTGCTAAACCACAACAGAATCTCCTCCTCTTAGGCTTTAAAATGAATCAACTTTACCAATAACCTATCAGCAGGGTTAATAAATTTTATTACAAGTATACTGTTTTCATCATTTGTTTTTTTTCACCTTTCTGGCCCTGTGATCTCTCTTGCAGCTATGCCAAAGGTGACCTGGATATATCCTACATCACGTCCAGAATAGCAGGCGAGTATCGTCTGGATTTGAACTCTGCACAACTTTAATCCCTTATTCGCAAGTGAATTTTGAATGTGTCTTTTTTTTTTTTCTTTTTTGGTGTGCAGTCATGTCATTCCCAGCGGAAGGAGTGGAATCGGCGATAAAGAACAATATCGAGGACGTGCGCCTATTTCTAGATTCGCGGCACCCAGGACACTATGCCGTTTACAACCTCTCCAAACGCTCCTATAGGCCGTCTCGCTTTCACAACCGGGTATGAGTCCATGTGGGCAGCTTGTCAGGATGGATGACTGTGACTCGATAATTTCTACTCTGACTCACCAATTGTGCAAGTGCCACTGTTCGACAGCGCACGTATTAGTGTTTTGGACAGTAAAAAAAAAAAAAAAAACCTGCTCTTTTAACATGAAGGTTTGTTAACTAAAGGAATGGAAATTATAACATGTTTTTTAAATTCAATTCATCAAATAATCAACAAAATAATCATCGGATTAATCAATTGTTAAAATAATCGTTTGTTGCAGCCCTAAATCTGAGTACAAGTCTCCGTATGAATCAGGCTTTCATGCTAACGTCTACGATGACTGACTAACATTATCACTTTGTTGTTTTGTTTTTTTTTTCATGTATTTTACGCTCCAGGTTTCCGAGTGCAACTGGCAGGTGCGGCGTTCTCCCAACTTGCGCAGTCTGTACAGCGTGTGCAAGAACATGCACCAGTGGCTCAAGCAGGACCAGAGAAACATTTGTGTGGTCCACTGCCTGGTAAGGAAGGAGAACAAGCGTGGCCATGTTGGGGTGTGTAAATGTCGATTAATGTTCTTTTTTTTTTTTCTCGTTTCTTGGGCTACAGGACGGGAGGGCAGCCTCAGCTGTAGCCGTTTGCTCCTTCTTGTGCTTCTGCCGCCTCTTCACCACAGCCGAAGCGGCGGTCTACATGTTCTCCATGAAACGTTGCCCACCTGGCATAGCCCCATCACACAAGAGGTGCCAATACCATTTTGTGTCCATTTTAATTCACAGCCAACTGACCATCTGTGCTTTTTTTTCTTTTTCTTTTCTTTTTTTTCAGGTACATTGAATACATGTGTGACATGATGGCAGAGGAGCCTATCATCCCGCACTGCAAGCCAGTTGTCATCCGCGCCATTACCATGACGCCCGTGCCTCTGTTTAACAAGCAGCGCAATGGCTGCCGGCCCTTCTGTGAGGTCTACGTCGGTGATGAAAGGGTGCTCACAACCTCACAGGAGTACGACAGGATGAAGTATGTTTGTTTTTTTCAGTGCTTCTGGTGACCTGCTCCTGAATATAGATAAAGATATCAAACGTGGGAATTTTGGATCAAATTTAAATTGACATTTCAATGTAGTATTATGCTATTTTAAAAAATGCAAAGGTTGCAATTAACTTTTAATTCTAGCCATTTCCAAAAGAGAACCTGCCAGCCAATTTTCAACATTCTGACTGACAGGAGTTAGTGTTTTATTTTTCTTTATTTTCAAATGGGAGCTGCTCAAATCTTTACTCTGCTGATTCCCATTAAATATAATTAAAACGTAGTCGCCGTCATTTGACGTCTATGGCACACTTTAGTGACATCAATGGCACTCAATGGAAAAAAAATATCATTTGACTGTTTTTCTTATCAAACAATATATTTTTATTTACATAGTGTTTTACATAGTGCAAGATATGTTAAGTGCTTAAAACGTGCAATCCCCACAATAGCAAGTGTTTCTGTGTTGAAGAACATTCAAGATTAAAATGTTTGTTAAAAGTAACTGTGATAAAGTATATTTTTAATGCATACCTACATTTGGCCCACACTGTAATATTGCTTGTGTTCTGTCTGCAGAGATTTTAAGATGGAAGACGGAAGTGCAGAGATTCCCCTGAATGTGACAGTTCAAGGTGATGTTCTGGTGGTGATATACCACGCCAGGTCCACGCTGGGGGGTCGTCTACAGGCCAAGGTCAAAATTAACATCTCTGCCAAGGATTTTATTTTTTTTTATTCCACATAATGTTATAACATTATAACCTAACATACGGATAGGTTGACAATATTTTTTTGTCATCTCATGATAGAGTTGTCTACTAATTCATTGGCTTCTCACTCTTTGTGGTTTCAGATGGCCTCCATGAAAATGTTTCAGATCCAGTTCCACACAGGCTTCATCCCCAGAAATGCCACCACTGTGAAGTTTGCCAAGTAGGTATCAACTCTGTTTTGAAGGAAAAATTGTTCTTTTCTAAATCAAGTGAATCTTTTTATCTGCAATTTCATGAGCATCACTTTCTTCTGCCACTTACTCTCGTCCTATTTGACTGTTGAACATCCACCATGTGGGTTTAAGGGTGTGTATGGTACTAGTGCAGCGTTTAAAAAAAAAACAACCAAAAAAAACATACTTAACAAATTACTTTGACTAATTTACTAAAAAAGATGGGGGGTTTTGTACCAAAGGCATTACTTCAGGAATAAAGAACTGTTTTATTTTATACTATAATCATAGAGCTCTAGTCTTTTTTTTTTAAGTAGCAAAACCATCCTTTGCATAATAAGTCATAATGTAAGTAAAAAATACTTTTTGATTTCACTAATTCGACTTATCTCACAAAACAGAGAACCCCCACCCATTAGCCTCTTGGAGATTTTAATTCTAATATATGTTTTATTTCTTGCAAATAGATAACTTAAGACTTCCTGTAGCATTTGGGCTACACATAAAATATTATGTAATATTTTATCCAATTAGCACAGCACTTGTCCCATTACTCATAGTAGTTATGTTTAAATTTATGAGATGTGTCCTTTGTAAAATGTCTCTAAAAAATTGAAAACCCCCGCTCCAAGATCAACGAATGACCTTCTTTCTGGCAGGTACGACCTGGACGCATGCGACATCCAGGAGAAATATCCGGACTTGTTCCAGGTTAACCTTGACATCGACGTAGAGCCCCGAGACCGACCCAGCGGAAAGACTCCGCCGTGGGATAGCTTCCAAACAAAGGGCCTCAATCCCAAGATCCTTTTTTCGTCTCGCGACGAGCAACAGGAGATCCTCAGCAAATTTGGTAAATGACGCCACTCGCACGTTTTGGGAACAACGTTCCTTTTTTTGGACCAACTCAATGTCATGATTTCATGATCATATTTAATGATCCCCAGGTAAACCGGAACTGCCTCGTCAGCCAGGATCCTCGGCCTTCTACGACTCCAGTTTACCGCCGCAGCAGCCCGCGCAAACCTCAGAAAGCTCGACCGTGTCGGAAGCAGAATCTCCCGTGAGCAGCGAGACCAACCCTAACAACTTCTTCCAGACGCTGGATTGGGAAGGTATCACTTCATTTCATTTGGTCTTTATGGCTGCAAAATTCTTGAAACAAATTCATTGCCAACCATTCAGGTGTTTTGTGACAAGAGAAACATAAAAACAACCAGCAGAAAGAATTGTCCCATTCTTTCGCCAGGTTAAGTTTGAAACATCAAGCATAACAATAGCCTTAATTTTACTTTTTTTTTTTTGACTTTTTTTTTTACTTTTCAGGTTAACAGATTAATTGCGATCAAATAATTATGAACATAGTTAAAGCTAGGCATGGGCTGATAATTGTTTTTTACAGTTTACCCTGATGTTAAAAAAAATCAATCTTTCAATTACTGCTAATGCTGTTTCCCTTGCTGGTAATAAGCACTTTTTTTGTTTATTTTTTAATCTAACAAAGGGGCGCTTAAATGAGGCAGAATATGATTGGCTGCTTGCAGAGTTGGCTCAACAGTCTGCTGCTTTGAAAATAATTAGATGGCGATCACAGTTTTTTATTTTATTCATGTATTACTTTCTTCTCTTTTTTTGTCTTGCTCTTTGTCTAAAAATAGCTTGCCAGTGACGGGGCACTGTGACATGCTGAGAACATTTAAAAAACAATTATTATAATAAAATAACTTCAGTGAGAGTGAGTGGTTGGATTTTTTACCCGACGAATACTTTACGTAAGCAGTTATCCGTTTTAAATGTATCCAAGATCCACAGTGTTTCTTTCCAATGGGAACTGACCTTCGTGACCCTTTTGTCTTTTCTTGTGTTCAGACGTGGGCGGGCCTCAGGATTCATCGGGCATCCAAACGGGAGGATCCTCAAATGAACAAGAAGACCAGAGCGACCAGTCGGAAGGAGAGTCCTACTCATACTCGGCCCCCAGCGGGGAGCCTCTGTCGCGGGACACCAGCGAGCCGCTCTTCGATGCCGACTTCCAGGTACGCTAATAATAGCATTTGACCATCCGGGGAGAAGTTACACAACACTTGCTCAATTAGCAGTCCATGTTACATTGACATAAAAATAAGAAGGGTTGAAAAACGTTGTGAACTGCACATGACTGATTAGCATTAGAAGCTAACATAGCAGTGTAGATCTTCACTCAAATGCTCCCACCCTACAGACTCCGACCCCCACCGCCGAGGACTCTCCTGCCGAAAACACAGCCGATCTTTTAGGTTTGAACTCAGAGCCCCAAGCGCCGCCGCCAACATCCTCTGCTGGCCTGAAAACTTCGTCCAGCCACAGCGACCTCCTCAATGACCTGTTTGCGCCACCTGCTGGACCCACGGCGTCGACCCAGGAGGACTTGTTCTTCAGCGCTTCCAAATGTAAGCATCTTTATTGTATTGTGTTCAATTTTGAGCCATTCTTAATAATAGTGATTCAAACTACACTTTTTTTTTACTATAAATGAGTATTTTCTATTTCTAAAAAATATTCAGAAGTGTGCCACCTTTCACTAAAATGTTGTCTTTTTTTTATGTTAACTTCTAAGTTGTTATTATGCGCCTTACTCTTGTTTATATGACTTTTAAGATGCATTCTCCAAGGAACTGTTGGTAAAATTAGGTTTGTTACTACTGAAGCCTTTTAAAATCGATTACCCGAATAATGAAATAATCACCCTCCAAGTTTTTTTATATAATCTACTAAGGCCGAACATTAGTTGAAGCCAGTGGATATCACGACTCATTATTCGGTATCTTCTATACCAGGGGTTGACAAACGTTTTTACTCGCTTGTCACAAAAGCTTCTAAAATTGGACCAAAGGGCCATCGTAGGAGAAGATGGATCTAGCGTTTTGATAATCCACTCATAAGAGAAAAAAATGCGGGATATCCAGAAAACATGTGGTTTAATTTCAATAGAAAGTCAACAAAAGCGTTTTGCCATACACTAAATAGGCAAGGCACAATATGCTTTTGTGCACAGCCATGAGCGATCCCTTCGACCCGTTTGGGATGGGCTCCAGCTCCGGCGTGGGATCCAGCTTGGGTTCGTCCCGGCAGGCCTCCGGACCCGACCTGTTTGGTGACTTGATGGGTTCCGACAGTTCGGCGCCAGGCAAAGCCGCTGCGCCTTCCAATGCCAGCCTCTTAAACCTCAGTGAGTTGACATCGCTTGGTGCTATATTACGCTGAGATCAATGTATTCATATTTATACATACACTTCAGATAAGTTAGCGAACAACGCTCCCAAGATGACATCATCGGCCAGTCACCCGGACCTCCTGGGCGGGTGGGACAGCTGGGCGGCGAGCACATCGGCAGGCATGAACGCCAGTGCTAGTAGGCCCGCTTACATCAGCACTGGTTAGCAATGGTTTCCTATTTAATTGTATTACCATGCAACCTGTTTGTTTTTGATTTATGTATTTATTTTGTTCACTGTCAAATCTGTGTGCTTGTAGCTTCTAGTATGTCATCCATGTCCAAGGCCAAGTCTCAAACCTTCGATCCCTTTGCTGATTTAGGGAATCTGGGCTCCAATGTACCAAGTAAGTGATAACGTGTCCCCTGAAATGTAATATTGATGATGAAAATTCTGACTTGACGAATTCTGGTTTGACCACAAGATTAATTCCAATCAAATACTATTAGCTCCGGTTATGCTACAAGATGATCCGGCTTCACTTGCGATACAATTCACACAAATTACAATTTCGTAACTTTGACTTCAATAACAATATGATGTAATCCACTCCATTTACTGTACGCTATAAGACATGCTAATAATTATGATACATGAATCATTCAAACTTCAGTTACAGTAAAGTCGGATTCGCTTTTATTACAATATGACCAGTCACTCTAATTATGATTCAATACTGTAGTCGCCATTTGCACATGGCTCATTCCAATTACTCTGATACAAAGCAGACTAGATATGATAGACATATGATTCACTCCAATTACAGAACCACTCATCATTACAACATTGTTTCACTTCAATTATGCTATGACTCACACGTTCTAATTAGAGCTGTCAAAATTAATCAACAACTAATCGGTTATCAAGGTACAGTGGGCCCCCGGGTTACGAACTTAATCCGTTCAGCGGCTACGCTCGTATCTCAAATTGCTCGTATAGCGGGCAATCCAAACCCATGTTAATTCGTGAATGCGTGCAGCGCGCGTCGAAGCCTTAGGTAAAAACGACACACTGTATACATATCTTAAAATTGAGTGACATAATCTGCTGTACACTTGCATTATATAATAAATACAATGGAAGCTTTCAAAGCTTTTACCTTTGAAACGACGAGACTTGAGCTGGGTGTAAGCGGAGGGGGGCAGAGTCCAACGCTCAAAGTCAACACGGCGATAGATATGCTATTGGTCTTACAGTGTTACAGTAACTCCTTCAGTCAGGGTGCAAATCACGCAGATACTAAAACATCATCCTCTTATTTCTTTCTTTACCGCTGCTAGTAATTTTAGAAGCTATGTCTAACAGATAAAGTTTGCAAAGTCTTCACAACATTCCGTTTTTCACTAATTTTCTTTCCTTCCTTCCATCCTGTCCCATCAAGCTAGATAAAGGCGTTCGGCCAATAGCATATCGGCATTTCTGTGATTGACGTGTGACGCCGGCCAATAGCATCTCCGTGAGTGAGACCGGGTGACCTTAATCGACCAATAGCATATTCGCATCTCCGTGACTGACTGATATTTATTCGCACTTTTTTTTTAAACGGTTGGAATGTATTGACAATTAATTTAAAAAAAAACACACATTTAAACCAATGACAATTCTTTGTCCTGCAATCGGCACATTTAATTTCATGTCAGCTGTTTTTCCCTTTAGCTGTACAAACACTACACTTAAATGGTAATATATTTAGACACCGTGAGTGAGACAGTCAGTGTGAGATTGTAAGACCAATAGCGTTCACGTTACCGCCATAAGTATCTATTAATGATTGTAGATGACGCATCTGCTGAATATATTGACGCAGTTAGGCGAGAACATTTCTACATACTCAATGGCCGGAATGTCGAATTGCTCGTAAGGCGAGAGGTTAGTTCGTAAGCGGAGGACAAAAATCTCCCTGATCCACGCTCGTAAGGCGAATTGTTCGTAAATCAGGGTGCTCGTAAGCCGGGGGCCGACTGTAATTGTAAAATATTTTAATAATAGACCAATTGTACATCAATCCCTCTTTTTAATATTGCTTAAATGTTGTTTTTTACTTACTAAACAGTAAAAAAAGAAACAATTAGTAGTACATCTCAAGATGAAAAAAATGTTCTGTTATACACTTTAATGCATAGTAAAAGTTGATCAGTTTTTTGAATAATCGATGGAATAATCAATAGAAGATTCAAATCTAAAAATACAGTGACAGCCCTTATTCTAATGTACTTAAACCCACTTCAATTGCCGCGCACTAAAATTTACACCACTCTGCTGATATGATTCACTCTAATATCAATTTTAATCACTCCCTTTGCGTGATTCACAATTACGATACCGTTCACGCAGATATGATTTGATTCAACGTGAGTCCGAAAAAACAGCATGATACAGAGCACCTATTTTTTCGATGGAATTTATTTAATGTGAGGTTTTTTTCTGCCCAATTTCTCAAGTATATGATTCTCTCCAGTTTTCATGTAGTGCAATTCATTGTTTCAATGTTATTGCCTTTTACTACTATTAAAAAGCTAAAACTGAATCAGAATAAGGCATCAGGTCAAGCTAAAGTGCTCAATGTTCCAGGTTCCACCAACAGCACCTTTTCCGGACCTCCCAAAACGGCGCCATCATCATCATCGTCTTCTTCCTCCGCGTCTTCGGCCAAGCCGCAAGGGTCGTCGTCCTGGCAAGGCGGCAAAGCCCCGCAGGGCCACGGCAAGCCCTGGCAGTCGGGATCCGGGTCCGCGCCCAAAACCTCGTCAGCCACCCCGTCCACCAGCTCTCAGGCCAGCAAGCCCAACTACAACCTCAACTTCCCCAGCGTTATCGGAGGCCGCGAGGAGAGAGGCGTTCGGCCGCCGGGATTTGGTATTTGGCCATCGTCGAGTTCGGCTCGCGTGCCTCACGCGTCGTCTGAAAATGTTTTTGTCTTTGCACTTTGTGTTGTCCGATGCAGGCCCCAAGCCCAAAGTCAAGGAGGATGACTTTGGGGACCTGCTGTCCACTCAGGGCTTTTCCTCCAAGACGGATAAAAAAGGGCCCAGGACCATCGCAGAAATGAGAAGGCAGGAGATCACAAAGGAAATGGACCCGCTTAAACTGCAGGTATTCAACCGGGCTGTCCACCACATTGACTCACTCACTCCTGGATGTTTATATTTTGCTGAAAAAGCCCTTCTCGACTTAGTTTTTTGTTTGTTTGTTTTGTTATTTGAAGTGTCACAAAAAACACGACAAAGCCTCTGCTCTGCTTGACATGTTCATTTCCTCCCGTTTTTAGTGTGAAACCATTTTTTTGGGATGAAACAAGGTGTGGCTTTTTTTGACTTTGCGAAGATATTTATTTATGTATTTATTTATCTCAACGATAAATCCTATGGATCAAAGCAATTATATTTATATAAAACAATAGCAATATTATATTATTATATTACTTTTATTATTGTTGCTGTTATTATTCTTATATTGCTCACATTTTTCTTTTTTCTCTAAAGCAAAGTACTAATATAACTTGAATTGCTCACTAAGGCCGCAAGATATCATTCAAAAAATTCTCCAGGCATGCAAAAACTATCATCATTTAACCGCCAATTTAACTGTCTTTGTATTGAATGTAGTTGCTTGTAACTCCGATGTTCTACTTCCCTTATGCATTCAGATGACTATTTGCCGTCTCTCCCGTTAGATTTTGGACTGGATCGAAGGCAAGGAGAGAAACATCCGCGCGCTGCTGTCGACGCTACACACCGTGCTGTGGGAGGGCGAGACCCGCTGGAAGCCGGTGGGCATGGCCGACCTGGTGACGCCCGACCAAGTGAAGAAGTTCTACAGGAAGGCCGTCCTGGTGGTCCATCCAGATAAGGTAAAAAAACAAAGATAATTTTCAGTCCTCTTTAAAGGAGGTCCACAGAATTCTCACTTTAGTTATTTTTGAGAGGCTAAAATTCTGAGAATTTGGACCATTTTAAATTAAACCACTTTATCTCATAATCAGTATAGTTAATCTGGTGATATGAAATAGTTGTTTAACCAAATATTTTTTGCACCTGTATTGTCCACCACTCACACAGTCATGTTGTCTCTTCCTTTTTCCCGTTTTTGATTCGTCGGCACCTCCTGCAGGCAACTGGCAAGCCTTACGAGGACTATGCAAAGATGATCTTCATGGAGCTGAACGACGCCTGGTCAGAGTTTGAGAACCAGGGATCCAAAGCGCTCTTTTAGTACGAAAAAACAAAAATAACCCACACACACAAATAGACGGTCCGGATTTGGACTGCCTTTGAACAAAATATCCAGCCTCATGGGGCCTGATTGGACAGGACTGAGCCCACATTGGGCCTTCTTTTTTTTTTTTTTGGAGGCGTCCACGCTCACACACCTTTTGCTATCTCTCCGTGTCCTTGCCACATCCGTGAAAGAAAAACAAAACACTCAACTGCTGACGGCAAACATTCAAGGAGTGACAATCGGGGAGAGAATGAGGAATTCTTGAATGCCGAGAAATTGTAATGAATTTTACAAACAAAAAACATCACGTTTAAAATGCTAATATCTGCTGTGTTAGTGCCTGTCAGTATTGCTGATAAGCATACAAAATGGCTGCCAAAAGAATGTGGTGCCATTTACTATTCTAACACATTCACTTTCATAGATTGGGTTAGTTAGCCTAGCGCTAATTTCCGACAAAAAAAAAAAAAGCAACCTCCACCTTAACAAAAGTGCTCTTTTTTTATGACGATTGTGGTATGCTATGTTGCTAACCGCTAACAACGTAGCTTGGAAAGATAGTGGGTGGCAAGCATTCTGTTTGCGAAGTGCTACCGCTAACTATTGATGGGAAATTGAAGCCTCGTTTGCAATGTTTTTTTTACTCCTTTTCACTGTGCTCTTTGTTTAAAAATAATGCAATAGAAAAGTATTACATTTCCTTTGTATCTGTGAACCACGAGTGCAGTCTAGAGCAGCAAAAAAATATATCAAAAGTGGTTTATAAGGCCTCACTTTCCCACCACTCAGTACTTACACTTAAACGACGCAGCATTTGGCGCTCACGACAATGTGACACTTAATGAAGGATGGTGTGCATGCAGTTAGCATCGTGCTGTACATCATGCACCCCGACAATCAGGCTTTTTGATGTGGCGGGTTAGCCTCATGCTAATCTTGTCGCTAACCGGATGTTCTCCGATTATGAAGCAATTAATGTTGAAGGGAGCGTGTCCGTTAGCTTGATGCTGTCCTAACTCGCCAATCACATGAACCTTGACAGTCAAGCTAGTTTTCGTTAGGCTAAAGCTACGTATGATGCTAACTAGGCAAAAAATGACCGCGTGAAGTTAGCATCGTAACGCTGACCACATAAGTCATACACTGAATGTCGGACAGGAGCTCTCACATGTTAGCATTGCTTGCTAACAGGTGCGAACAGGGCAGGCTTACGATTTTTGATTGACATGCATCAACCGGAACAGGGTGTGATTGATTTGAGGGTCTGTTGTGTACATAATTATTGTAAATACAACACATTCATCAAGTGACTTTGTGAAGATGATGTTTGAGTGACAGGTTCTTGTGCATACGGGTGCGTGTGTTTTCTAAGAATAATATCACACTCTATTGTTCATTGACTTCCTCGTTTTAGTTCACATTTTTACCTCATGGACCAACCCAATCATTTTCTTATTTATTGTTATTAGGGTTTTTTTCACATTCTATTCTTGCCTGATCAAAACTAATATTAATTGGGGAAAAAAAACAAAGGTTAGATTTTCATATGATAATATATTATAGGCCGTGTGGGGGACCACTTTGATTTCATTCCAAAGGTTATTAATATGAATGTGCTTTTTACAAATATATAAATATATATCACCTTCTATCTTGTTATACACTTTTATTTTTACTTGCTTTTTTTGTTGTTTTTTTATTTCAGTTGACAGTATGATCATGAGTATTAGGGCGGAAAACTTCATTACAGCTTTACTGCATCAAATTGTCATTAACTAATAAATATGAATGTAGGAAAAACATGATTCAAAGTTCTGTGGGAAACATATTTTTTCCTTTTTTTACCTAATGACCGCAAACATTTTCATGTCTGTTTTTTTTCCACATGGCCTAATCGGTGTCATGCTATTTTGCTAATTAGCTAACCGACTGCACTTTCCGAAGCCATTAACTCAAAGGACTCCCACCCACTCTAATATTAAAAAAATACTCTAAAAAATTTGCTACTTCACATAACTGAAGCTGTGTGCGGTACATTTTAAAAATTCATTCACAATGATACCTCGCTATAATGTGCTTTGACTTTTACGGCCTTGCTGTTTCAGACTTCTTTTTTGTGCTTTTTGTTTTTGCTGTAGCAAGGGGTTTTTCATCCTTAAAACATAATACACAAACTAATAAATGATAAAACAAATTGAAAACCTAAAAAAAATATTAAAAAGGAAATTCCAATAACTCATTTAATCGTTTACTTAATGTAAACGCTGCAATAAACACAAGAACACACTACTACACACTAGTCAAATGCTAGCAGTTAGCATTCCGCTAATTTCACTGACGAAGATCATGTTGTATTTGCATTAAAAAAAAAAATCCACAATTTTTACATCTTTATTTCAAAAGTTGGCAATTATGTGGTGCTTTTGCATTCAACACCTCACTCTCAATAACAGGACACATCAAGTGATACAAAAGAATGTAGAAAAGAAGGGGGAAGAACACACCAGAAATATAATGTTCTAGGTTAAAGTGATCCCGCTACGCTTCCTTTCTACCAAGTGGCTTGCTTGAGTTCGGCATACATCGGTTAATCCCTACCAGGTTTGCATTTTCATCGGAGAATGTCAATTGTATCAATGGCGTATATTGTAATCATTTGTCACAGATTCAGACCCCAAAATTACAAGTGTTAAACTGTAGTGCTTGGTGAAAACCAGGCTTGAATGTCCCTTAGTCTTTAGCAGGCAGACATCTTGCATGTTTTTTTTTCGCTGTTAATGATTAGCGTGCCGAAAGATCTACAATGTGGTTCCACTTGCGTGCACTTGGTTGGCCCGGCCTTGGCCCGCGGCAACATACACAAACGGGGGCTTCTGGGGACTCTGGACAGGAACCAAGGCACTTCAAAGTGTGGATGCCCCTTCAATTTCCTGCTCTAAGCCCTGAATATAAAATGAAACAAAGGCATCCGGTTCATCCGCAGTAAGTCTTCCAGTCCACCAAATGAGCGTGTGCTATCTGGAAAAAAGAAATTAAAAAAGAGATGAGTACAGACTCATCAGCAAGCTGGTGGAGAGCTCAGTGCTTCTCAATTTTGGCGAGAGACACGATGAAGTCAGCGTGAAGAGGAAGGCCCTCGTATCGCCTCAATAGTGTCCCCATATCCCACGTGCAGCGTGAACACACGCCCACATTAGCCGAACAGACGTTCCTTATTTTTATTCTTGGTTTTACACCAGAGTTGGAGAAGGAGAGATTTTGCACCGAGTCGGCCAAGTAACAACATTTCATGTATGTTAAAAAGTTTGATTGTAGAATATGTCCAAGTGGTGAAAATTTGTGTTTAGGAGCAAACGGCCAGAACTACAGGTTTGTGATCCTCATTATTTCACAGAGAACTGCATGGTGAACCTTCACCAATGGTGGATTTGAATGAGGGTTCTTGCAAAGAATAAAAAGTAGACCAGTTGTTGCTTGAAGGGAGTAAGGTCAACCGCTACTAATGAACAAGGAGTTGTCAGGAAAGAAGCTGAACTGGCACCAAAAAAAAGGACGTTTTTCACTGGGAAAGTTTGCTCGGCTGGTACCAAAGAACAAAGGCAAGGCTCCTAACTTACCAAGACCAAAAAACGGAGTGTGTTGAAGGTCTATCCCTCACTGGACACTAGCTGACCGTTCAGCGCCGGCTCCAATGGTATTTCCTGAACACACAAAATCTTGAGTCTATGTACCACAAAAAAATCTGCGTGTGTTCCACCTCACCATAGTTGATCCCAACTGCATCTGACATGATGGTGTGCTACTCTCTTCTGAGGGACATGTCAGACTTGGGGGTGTGGTGTCCTGTGGGGGGAAAAAAAGTTAGCATCTAACCATTCAACAATCAGTACTGACAGAACTCTGTGTGGTACGCACCTCTTGGATTTCTGTTGGGACACCTGTGGCAGGTTCAACAACCTGCTTTTCCAATTTTGCTTCTACCTTAACCGCAATAGGTTCCGTTTCAGTCTTTGGTTCTTGTTCTGACTTTGGTATGCAACCAGCAACATCTAGTTCTGGTTTTGGTACGACTACGTGCTGTGGTTCAACTGTTTCCGGTTTCGGTTCTGGGTCAGGAGAGCATCCGACGACTTGCTGGGCCAGCATTTGGGCTGTCTGCTCTCCTCCGGCTACTTGTTCAGGAATCTTTTTGGGTTCCATTTGTTCTGGCACTTTTGCAACAGATGGCTTGATGAGTTCCGAGTCAAAGGTGCAACTGACCAGTTCTGGTTCAGTTTTGGCGACACGTTTCTCTACCAACTCTTCAGCTACTGGTTTGGGGTCAGTGGCACAACTGACCAGTTCTGGTACACTGGCTACAACCTTTTTCACTGATTCTGGTTCCACCTTAACTACTGGTTCGACTTTACTTACTGGTTCTGGGTTCACCGTGGAACTGACTAGCTCTGGTATACTTGCAATCACCTTCTCAACCAATTCTGGTTCCACCTTAACAGCTGGTTCTGCCTTACTAACTGGTTCTTGTACACTGGCAACAATCAGCTCTCCCAGTTTTGGTTCCACCTTAACAACTGGTTCTGCTTTAATTAATTGTTGTGAGTCAAAGGTGCAACGGACCTTTTCAGGTACAACATTGCTAACCTGTTCCACCGCTTCCGGTTCCACTTTTGCGGCTGGTTCTGTTGCAGTGACTGGTTGTGGGTCAAAAGTGCAACTGACCAGTTCCGGCCCACTAGTGACAACTTTCTCTACTGATTTTATTTTCTCCGTTATGGTTTTTGGTTTTGGATCATTGGAGGCCACTTTCTGCATTGATTCAGGTTCTACTTTTTGCCCAGCAACTGGTTCTGGTTCAGGTGCGGTGGCAGAGACAGGCCCACATGCTTCTGCCACAGGCTCCGGTGCCAAGACTTTGGCCTTGACCTGTAGAGAAGAGGACACATTTGAGACATGATATCCAATCTCAAATTTGGACATCTTGGTTTCCAAGTGTAAGCAAAATCTCTGATTATCCACCCTGCAAAAAAAACTGTATGGTGCCCAAGTGTGTTGGTCAGATCAGTACACAAGAACGGGGGAAAAAAACAGAGAAATTGGACGAGTACCTAGAATCAATATGAGGAATGTTGTTACCTGGGAAGTAAGAATGATGAGTTTTGTGCATCAAGTAGCGTGTACCAAAGAATTAAAGTTTTTTTTTTTTTTTTTACCTAAAAAGTTCAAAAGACCAAAGAAGGAACTTTGCTACCCACAAACAAGACCCAATAAGGCCGTTTCTAACAAGTAAATCAGGTCTTATTATCCAGGAAGGCGAGCAGACCATAACAGGAAGTAAGATACACTGGCTCCTAAAATAGAATGTGTTACCAGGACCAAAGAAGGGAGGTTGCTACTTATCAAGTAAAGCAAACAACCAAAAATAAAATAAAAAAAAATACCCCCCAAGACACACACACACTTCCCCAGCCCTCAGCCGCGGCCAAGTGTTTGAGGTCACATGAATAATTGCAAGTCATAGTGTGACATTCAATAATTCATCCATGTTACTAACATCCATTTTTAATCCAGGATAGCTATGCTTCACGTCTCCAAATAGATGCACATAAAAGCCAAACGGCAGCAAACGTGGACCCAGTTAGAAAGTCAATTCACAGTGGCTACAGACCAGGTGGGAGTCTTCTTTTATGGGAGTCCAGTCATTGGGAGGGGCTTTTAAAATGGTTACTACGAAATGGATTGAATTATTGATCTCTTTACTTTAGTACTTCATTATCTAGTCAATACTTTAGATCATTAGGCACTACAATTACTTGCTAATTAACTATCTGAAGTAATTGATTGCTAAATTCATTTAGTGCAGTCATTTTTTTTTACTTGAATTGGAAAAAAAAATGGAAATAACTACCTTGAAAAGAATGTCTGGACTTGAGTTATGGCACTTCCATCATCACTGTTACTTGTCATCTGTCACATACACTACAATTAAAAATGCAGTTTTTCCTACCTAAATTTACCAGATGACCTTTTTGGGGGGAATTTTAAAACTTCTATCTTGCATTTCCTGACTAAGAACCAATCAGAGAGAGTGTCACTTTGCCTAACTCTAACCCTGATAACGGGAGGGCATATTATACACGTGTGGGTGTAATTTCCCTTGTAGAACATAGTGTTCCCAAAATGTAGTCAAGGAGCACCCCGCCATACCTCCTCAACTCTCCACCGTACCCTCCAAGGCAAACAAGTGATAACAGACAAATAGCAAAAGGAAGGAGAAGTAAGGGGGATGATGAGTGATGCAGAAGGTGGGGGAGGGCAGAAGGGTGAGTTACACAATGTTCTGACTCAGCTGGAAACACACACACACACACATTCGTGAATCCCTGCTCACCTCTGAATCCTCGGTGGTCGTGGTCACCTTGGCTTGCGGCCAGAGCCAGCTGAACATAATCCCCATTCTGACTACCGCGACGTTCCACGGCCCTTATGAAAAGCGGTTACGGGTCGGCGTCTCCCGTCTGCGTTTGCTAGCCGGTGAAGCTCGTGTGAGCGCTTGTCTAGAAGCGGGAGGGACAGGAGGACGGAGGGACGGGCACTCCCAGCTTTGCAATGTATACCGGGGCGGCCTTCCACTGTAGGAGGAAGCTATATCGGGCCCAGTATGCGTTGACGCTTATGTAAGAGGACCCGGTGAGGGAGTTCTTCAAACAAAGACATCAACAAGTGGTAACTCAAAAGTGCCTCACACCTCAAGAATGCCGCCACCCATTTGTGAGGAAAGCACAGCACTGTTGTCGCAGAGGAAGACAGGGCTCAATGTTTTGTGGAGTTCTTTGGAAGGGAAAATATTTGATTGTTTTGGGGGTTTTTTTGGGGGGGGGATCTTTTTTAACTGCAATTTTGAGTTAAAAAAATCTGAAAAATACTCAGCTTGGGCTACTACTTGAAGGAACTTCATTGGGTACTTGAGATTTTAGGTAAAACAAATGAACATGCAAAATCCTTTAAAAATAATTATTGAATTAATTAATTGTTTCGGGAAAATATATGTTCATAAAACACATTTCATGTTCATTAGGTTATTCAATTGAATTATTTTTAAAAGCCAGATTCTGCACCATACTAGAATGGGTCGACCCAACTTGTCATGTGCCACGTCTCGTTACCTGTCAAGTTCATGATTTATTTTTGTGAACACTATCCAAAAGTTCCCAAAAGTTTAATATTTTTTCTGTGGACAAATATTTATTTATAATTATTTATTTTTGAGATTAGGTCTGACACCATATATTTTGTGGACAAATATTTATTAATAAGTTATGTCTTTTTTTTATAGCCAATTTCTTCTATGATCCAAAAGACAACACTTTAGGTTGATTGTTTTTTGTTTGTTTGTTTTTTTGTGGACCAAAACAGAAGCAAATGAAGTTTGAAAGGGTCTAAAGTTAAATCAGACTCTGATTGCATGTTTTAAGTTTAAGCTTTTTTACTTGGCTGAAAAGATATTTCACAGGGGGTACATCACTGAAAAAAGGTTGAGAGCCGCTGTTCTAGAAAGCAATAGAGTTGACTTCTTTTTTTTTTTTAATCAAACATATGGGTCAAATTGTAAGACAAAACCTTGGAAAAAATTGTTGAAAAATTGAGAAAATTATCAAACAAAACCTTTGGAGTTAAAAAAAAGTGGGGAAAATTCCAGAAAAATTATCAATACAAAATTAGAGTTGAAAATGAGCTTAGAATATTTTAGATCTTAGATAAGTCTTCAGACCTAACTTATGTTCAAATTTTGTTGGAAATGTTTTAGAAAAATTGTTCAACAAACCTTTCGGTGTACAATAATTATGCAAAATTTGAGTTGAAAAATTGCTGAAAATACATAAATCTTCAGACAAAACTTGAATTGAAGATTTCTTGAACATAAATTGTCATAATAAGCTTTTGAGTTAAAAATAGTTTCTTAAATTATATTTTTGTGTTTGACAAATGATTACTATTACACATATATTACTAAGATTTCATCTTTAAACTTTTTGTTTTACTTTTCATTCACACTTTTAAATATTTTCCATTCCATTTTTTTTTTTTTTAATACTGGCTTGGTTTTTAATTTATGAAGTAAATTTCCTTTGGTACTTTTCGCATTTATGATGCGACACATTTTTGTACACAGATTTCGACATGAAAATCACTTTAACAAAGCTTTAATTTCCATTCTAAATTCATCTTATTTCTATCATTAAGGACGCTTACATATTTTTTTTCTATACTTTGCCCAACAGTGACAAAAAACATGGTTGCCTCGTGTACTTAACAACCAACATTGTGTTCTGTAGTCTTTATTCATGCGGTGACTGACGTGGGCCTCCCTTCCGACTGCCACTGACACTTGTACACACATTGTACGCACACACACACACACACACGCCTTATGCACATACGTCATTTGCACAACACCTACATGGCCCAAACAGAACATTCTGTTCATTCCATGTGTATGAAAAGCGGGCAGTTAACCCCCAAATCCACAGGACAATCGTGACAATCAGTAAATACAAAACGGCCTCTGACAAAAGATTTTTATGTTTTGATTGACAAGTACATTTTAGTATTTACAGATATCTTCACCAATTTTCCCCATATCAAGGAAAAGTGCTGCGGATCAGCATTTTTTTTTCTTTTTTGGAGCGCTTATGAGCACAATAAACTCGCAGAAAACCACATTTACTGCCCCAGTTTGAGTAAAATTGCATAATCACAGATGCAAGGCATAAATACTTGATAATGTCATTACATTATGCATCAGTGACAAAAACTTTTATTTCTACAGTAGTTGAAAAATTAGGGCTTTTAAACTAGTACTGATGTTGTACATCAGATTATTTATTTGAGAACAATAAAGAATTTCTTAAGTCTGTTAGGTCTACTCAGTCTATTTCATTATTTATTAATTCTGATCTAATTTAATTATTGAAGTCTATTCATTTATTAGTGGTTCATTATTACGGCCCTTATTGCTCTATTACAGTTATTGCCTGCCTTATTACTTGCTCGATTATGGAATGTAGTCCGCTCGAGGAAGTGAGCAAAATAAGAATTTCAATGTGTGATATTAGCATTCATATGACAATAAAGCTCTTGAATCTTGAAGTATTTCTGAATACAAATACATACTGCGTGCCAGTGAGAGCTGTCCCTAATATTTAGAGCCGAAAGCATGTGCGTGTTAATAACATGTAGGGCATCAGTGAAAAGCGTCCTCTGATTTTCCACCCCTTTGCTAAATGGAACACGCTGTTCCCTCCATCCAATGCCACCACCCGACCTGCAGCGTACATACGCACCCCCGTTTTCCATATGGCCCTGCCACAGGCTATGTAGTGAGAGCAAAAGAATCGTAAAAGCTGTTTTCCGCCCCTTTTTTTCCTCACCATCAAAAAGGTCACAAGCTGTTTGCAGTACAAAAAAATAAATGAATAAATACACACAGACTTTGACAGATTTCTCAAAACTTTGGGACATCAGGGTGTCGAACACACTTTGTACACACAGAATCTAGTGAAATGAGGGTTTTGCCAAATGTGTGCAATTTTCACACAGATAGTCTGTTTGGACTCTCGCATGGGGATTTTAGGGGTTTGGAGTCTTGTGCTAGTAAAAAATTGAACCTTTGTTTGGATGTTGGACGAATGCAGAATCTTCGGACGATCGTTTCTCCTTCTCTGTGTGAAAGTGTTAGCGACAATTTTGAGGGCGATTTCATTCTTTTGCTCGGTTCTGTTTAACCCTTGTGCGATATTTTGTCCAATCCCTTTATCTATACATCAAAGGGGAAGCATTGAAAAAAGACACTAAGTAGCTGAAATTTCACCCAGATTGAGACAACATGTCAAAGTTTTGCAATTTCAATGTCTAAAATCGGAATCCTCTATAAATGCTGGATTTGAACTCTGATGTTTTAGAGTAAGGCATGCTTTCTGCTTTTCTTTGCCCAACACACCTGACTCAAGTGATTAGCTTATTAGCAAGCACTATAGGAACTTGAAAATTATCCTGATCATTTGAACCGGGTGTCTTTCAACGAGAAGGTTCAAAAACATACATAATAGCGACCCCCTCGGTCACCAACCATGGGTCCGCGGCCCGGTATCGGTCCGTGGATCAACTGATATCGGGCCGCACCCAAATAATGTTTTGGAACTGATTTAGTTAGTTTATTCATTTGTGCTTTGTTTGGCTTGATCTTTGTTTTTGGGCGCCGCCCCTGGCCGCTGTTGATATTACATTTTGTAGTGAGACGCACTTAATGTAATTTGCGTGCATTTTTGTACATTTTGAGCCCCCCCGACTCTCAAGTGTCCACCTGTCTGTGGTAATAAAAAGGTTAGAGACCACTGGTTTAAGGGATCAATGTCAAGCCATGACTGTCTTCATTGAGCTCTGTGTAAAGTTGGGAAAATGTCTTCTGACATTTTTTTTTTGGCATATCTTTGGTAGAATGTGAAGATTGGTGTCTTTGCAGTACTCTGTGTGAAAAGCACGAAAATGCCCAGATTAGCGCCCATGCTACAAAGTTGTAAAACATCTCGATGCCGCTCTTTTTTTAGGCTCGCGGCTTAAAAGTGGAAATACACCACCTTTGCTGGGTTCAAATGACTTACTGGTTGTGGTTCTCGAGTCACTTCTCCAGGCGCCTTTTCAGTGGAAACCGGTTTCCGGACTGCCAGGCCAACCGGAGCTGGCGCTTCCTTCATGACTTCAGATTGGACCTCTTTTGTCTTCTTTTTTGCTTCTTTGAGGGCAATTGCAGGTGAGGATTTTGCGGGTGAGCCGCATCTGTTTTGCTCCTCCAGCGCTTGTCGCTGCACTAGCTGGAAATAGAACAACAGGTGCAAATATGACATTTATAAAAACTAGTATGATACAGTAGCTTCGTATATGACTACATTGACCGAATCGTCTTAAATGTTTATATCAATGCGTACTATTATTCCCAAAACCTGCAAGCTCATCGCCCCCTACAGTTCTGCATCTGCTTTCAAATCAAGTGCCCAATAGCAACAACAACAAAGTCCATTCCGTTATGTAAGTGGATCAACGCCAGCGATCAGAACGCGAAGCGTCCTGACAGGTGCGACGAGCATGAAAATGTGACGGTCAGCAGAATCCGCATAGACGAGAGGCAGCCAGCCTAATCGCATCAACGCCGCGTGCCAATCACAACACAATCGCTGGCGGGAAAATGCTTTTGTTAGCCCTGCCGATGGCCGTCAAAACAAAACCCTTGCTCACCAAAACGTATAAACGTGGCTCAAAACGGCTGTATGATCCTGAAATGTTTTTTTAGAGTGAAGACATCCAGGTCCTTGTATATTTTGTTTTAATTTTTTGTCAAGGCTGAAACTTGCCACGCTGAACATAAATAAGATTATTATCGATAAAAATTGTATTAGTATACCTAAAACTGTGTTAAATATTTTTTTACAGTATTTCTACAGGTTAAAGGTTTGTCTAAGCCAGGGGTGTCAAACATATGGCCCCCGGGCCAGTTCTGGCCGCAAGTGAGTTTAATCTGGCCTGTGAGATGTTTTTTTTAAGGATAAAATGAGCTGAATTTTTTAATAAAGGAAAAACTTGAAATGCTTTATGATCTAAGCAGAAAAAAAACCAAGTGCATCAAAGTGCCTGAACAAAAAGATGTCAACCCTTATTTTATCAAAATGATACTTCACATGGCAAAAACAAGTCCCTTTCCCAGGGGTCATCCGCGCTGCCCCACTTTGAGAAACACTGGTTTCACAAGATATTCTTCGTGTTTGGAAGCTACTTGAAAGGGTTGTAATTAAAAAAAACAAAAACATTTTGTCATTTCAGGCCCCAAAATTAATTCCATTGTTTATAAAATTACAGTATTTTGCTAATGACTTTGCTTTTGCTAGCAATAATTGTATGTTAGCTTCACGTTTGTTAGCTTTAGCAAAGTCCTGATTGTCTTTGTTTATAAAAATGTACAATACAAAACGTTTATCAGCATGTACTTAAAATTTGTAAAAGAGTAAATTGACTATACTTTTCCCCCCAAAAAACACGTTAGCTATGTTGAAAACACTAGCACGTTAGCATTAGCACGTTTATAGAAACGCACATAAATGGTATCACGATCTCTAAAGTGTCTTCAATGTTTACAAAAACGGTACATTGCGTTTGTTTGGCGAGTCAATTTATCGTGTTTACCAATGCATATTAGCTTTTTTGTTAAAGACGAAATTGTTCAGATGTTTACAAAGCGCGTACTTCATGCTAGTTTTCTCCTTTGTCCACGAATTGTCTATTACTATACATTGTTTTGTACATTAGGCTTCTTGAAGACTGTCCACAATGTTTACAAAACACATAGGCGGTGTTAGGTTTATCTAAGTTTTAATGATCTTCATTTGCATAAAATGTACGTACACTGGGTGATAACAAAACACATACACTGGTTTTGGTCAAGATTAAATTGTTATTAAACGTTTTAAATGCACTCGAGATCAATGAAGTAGTGAATCATTTGCTCTGCGCTGCTTTTAATGTTCGGAGAATATTTTCGTCAGGGGCAGCTAGCACAAACAACACTCTCCAAACATGGCGCGAGGCTGATAACGTGGACTGACTTTAGATTACTTTTTTTTTTTTTTTTGGACAGCATATCACCTCCATTGTAGTGGAAGACATTGTGCAGACGTCCATTCAAGACATTCCGTTAGGACACTCCACCATATTTGGTGGCGTGCAACACAGGCAAAGGCTAATGGGAGGTACTGTATGTGATCAAAAGTATTGAGACACCCATAGGAATCACAAAGCCCAATTGTTTGATTGCCAGAACTTATAAAATTACAGACAAATGTTAGTTTGTTTGTTTAACTTTGTATTCAACGTCAATGAAGCCGTATTGTTAAGTTTGTCAGAGACCAAAGCTTACAATCATGTAGAGTTAGTTAGCTTTTTTTTCTAAATTACGAAAAACATTTGTTTAAAGATGCAAAATGTTGCTTGATGTTCATAAGAGCCAGTTGTCTAGCTTTGTTCATTAGCTGGTTTTAATGTTTACAAAAATGTCCCTATAGACTCCAAAACCACTTAACTCAGCAAAAACTTTAAATTCATTGTTGATTATTTAAAAATAAATACTTGGAATTCACTCTTTAAAATACTACTCGCAGTACATGTGTACTGCGACATCTCGAAGTTTCCTTCCATTTTTCTTGAATTTTTAAAAGTGTATGTTAAAAAATGTGCGCTAGGTTTTTCAAAGGCTTTGCCCTTGTTTGAAAAACCATCAATGGTTTTGTTAACGTCCTAATGCTAAAACATGCTTACGATGTTTACAAAAACATTGCTTGCAAAATAATTCATTAAATTGTCTTGAATTATTACTCAAACTGTATATTAGCTTCAATTGTGGTAAATGTTTACAAAAATAAAAAAATCAATCAATAAATAAAAAAACGAATAAAATAGACCAAAAAAAGAGACAAAAATAAAATTAAAATAAATCAAAGACATTAGTCTGCAGTGCTCACAAAAAATATATATTGTTGGGTATTCCACATCCTAAACTCCTCCCACTAAAACTCCAACTTGTCCCCCACTCAGCATTCATCCATCGCTCATCAGGGGTCGACTGTCCATGTCCGATTTGGTGTCATGACTCAGCGTGGAAGCTCTCGTATGGTAGGAATTCACACCGGGGGTAAGGCGAGGGGAAAAAAAAAAAAACGCATTCCCCAGCAAGCCTCCTGAATGTCAAGCTATTAAAAACTTGCGCAAAATCTCCACTTAATCCACCACATTTTTTTCGCCTAGCTCAATATAGAAACTCTTGCCTAGTTCCATAAATGTCTCCTTAACTCTTTAAATGCCAGTATTTAAAAAAAAAACAAAAAAAAAAAATGCCATAGGTTTTCTGTCGGCATCATTTCACATCAATGGTGTTTATTCTGTGTTTTCCCCAAATGCATTTTTCTTTTCTTTTTTTTTTTAATGAAAATTGTTCAAGTGAATTATGAATTATTGAAAAGATTTTTTTCAATAAACAAACCAAAACTAGGCAGGGCCTCGCTTTCTAGGAAAACATCATCATCATCATCATCATCATCTTCCATCCTATCATTCTGACATTGCACTTTTTAGCCACTCTATCAGAATGACAACTTTCATTAAATGACAACAATCTGAAGTTTTCTTGCACACATCATATGCATTTTAATGCGCCATTTATTTTCTGCCTTCGAAAGAAGTTTTCCTTCGTTAAAAGCGCCTCCTTAAAAAAAACTGAATGATAATAAATGTTGCTGAAGTTGAGTGTACAGTAAATATTTTATGGCGTGCAGTTGACTCACCAGTCTCCTTAAGCGACGTTGCTTCTTCTTCCTATTGCTGGGCATGTCGCTGTGCGAGGATCACGGATCAAGATGAAAATAATAGATGGAGTGAAAGGAGCGCCTCAGAGAGCAGACTCTATATACAGTGATGCCCCCCCACCACCCCCACCCCAAACACACACACACACACACATTCTCTGCTTGTTACACAGGATCCAAATGTGTGTTTGACCGTATGCGTGAAAGTGACACACTCCTCTTCTAAGTTCATGGAAAAAAAAATAAGAGGTTGTTGTCAATTCTAAATGGTCTATCAGCGGTTCTCAAATGGGGGTAGGGGTACCCCTGGGGTACTTGAAGGAACTCCAGGGTACTCGATAAACAACAAACAAGCAAAAATCCTTTCAAAATAATTAGTGAGTTCATTCGCTGTTTCAGGAAAATACAAGTTCAGGAAAAATCTTTTCAGTAGGTTATTCATTTTCATTATTGTAAAAAGCAAGATTCTCCCTCATACTAGAATGGTTGGACCCGACTTGTCATGTGCCACCTCTCGTTACCTGTCAAGATAATGATTTATTTTTGTGATCACATCCCTCCCCTCTGTGATCCAGAAAGAGGACACTTTTAAGTTGAATGTTTTTCTGTGGACATATATTTATTTATAATTCTTTTTTTTGAGAACAGGTCTGCCACTTTTTATTGATCATTTTTTGTGGACAAATATTTATTAATAATTAAGTTAATGATGTATTTTTGTGAAGCGATCTCTACTGTAATCCTAGAAGATTCATATTGAATATTTTTCTGTGGACAAATATTTGTAATTATTTCTTTTTGAGAACAGGTCTGACACTTTATGTTGATTATTTTTGGTGGATAATATTTATTAATAATTAGGTTATGTCTTCTCATCTATGATCCAAAAGAGGACACTTTAGGTTGATTATTTATTGTGGACCAATACAAATGATGTTTGAAAGGATCTTAAAGTGTCGTTAGTCTAGAAAAACATACATTAATGAGTGAAAGATTCTAAATTGTCCTCGATGTTTATCGTCATTAGCTTTGAAGAGCACATTTAGCTAGCGGTAAAAGTGAATAATGAGATTTCATCAAACAAATTTTCCCTCCAGCCTTTTTCACAAAGTGTTTTTATAAGCATTTTTAATAGTAATAAGCAACTTTTGTATCATTCGTTTTTTTTCTGTTGGACACCATTTTGGAATAAGGGAAAAGAACAAAGTGTTCCGTATATTCAGCAGCACCCATTAGGTGCGCCTCAGTGCGTTTCCACTCATGCAAAATTAAAAGACAACATGGCTTTGGGAAGCTTCAAACTAATGTAGATGTTTTAGCATCCGCATTGTCTGTTCCTGAAATGACCAAATGCCTTGGATTGAATGCTTGAATTAAAAACGTATAAAAACGTCTTTGGGATTGAATGGGTTAAATAGACATGTTTTTTTGCATGAATTGGCATTGAAATTTATGAAGAAATGGACTTTAGGAAGATCTTTAAGACCAAATGCCTTGGATTGAATGCTTTAATTAAAAACGTACAAAAACGTCTTTAGGATTGAATGGGTTAAATAAACATGTTTTTTTTGCATGAATTGGCATTCAAATTTATGAAGAAATGGACTTTAGGAAGATCTTTAAGACTGCATTTTCTTTGTGTTTTAAAAATCCACATGTAGCTTTTTGACATGGGAAAATGTGATAAGAACCCAGGTGTTGCCAGTCTGTGACATCACCAAATATGGACGCTAACACCAACTAAGGGTTGACGGGTGACTTTGAAAATGATAATAATTAAAGCAACCCAAGAATATAAAACCTAAGTCGGCTAAAAAAGACATTTGTGTCGACTGAAGTCAATGTTTTCAGAGATGTTCATAATATCATAACTACAATTTTCTTGATTAGAAGATAGCACCCCCGTCCCCCGTCCCCCCCTCCCAAAAAGTGTGAGGTAGTCTCACCCATGTGAGTCAAGTCCAGGAGGAAGCATCTGCGTGGGTCAAAGCAACTCAGGGAAGCTCATAGAAGCTCATCAGCATGTTGCCCAACTTCATGATGCTAACCCTCACCGCTATGGTGGCGGTGACGGGAAGCGATAACATAACCACAGCCGGAACGGAGGGCCAGGTCGTCATTGCACGGGGAAAATTATTGGTGAGCCTTTTGTTGCCTCTATGTCAATTTTTCTACTATAATTATATTTTATAATGTATCATATTTTATAATTCTATAATAATATTTCATACTATAATTATAATCACCCAAGAACTCACTGACAATAACCGAATGACGCAATTGTGGAACGAGGCAAATATTTTTTTAAAACATGAAAGAGGATCAGGTAAAATATGTTCATATGTTTGTTTGATTAAAAAAAAATCTCATCAAAAATCTCTATCTCAAAGACATAGTTTTGGTTTTTAAGACTCCAGACATTAAATCACAGGTGATTATATATTTTTTTCTTCACATTTGTTCACCTGTTTAGCTAATGGGAAAGCCTAAGAATGGCTGGTATTAAATTAATCAAGTACTAAAGTAATTAATTACTGTAGGTACTTTGGTAATTAACTCTTTCAATGCCAGGGACATATTTTCACATTTTTTACAAGTCCTGACATTCAGTCCTAGATACTTGTGTTTTTTTAATACTTAAGTATCTGGAAATGAATGTCCTTAATGTAATTAAGTATCGATTTTATACTTAAGTATCGGGGATCTAATGTCCGGACTCTTTTACTTTAGGACTCGATTACTTTAGGTCTTGTGTAATGACTAATTTAGTGCTTGATTACCTCAAGTAATCACTTACATTAGTACCTTTTATCTAAATTAGTTGATGACTTCAGTACCTAATTACCTAAAGTAATTAATCATTTCAGTACTGTAGTGCATAAAGTAATCGGTTACTTTAGCACTTTGAGTTCCTAAATTACTTCAGTACTTAAGTTCTAAAGTATTTTTTTAAATTAGATATTTAACTTTAGAACTTAGTGCTTAAAAAGAAAAAAAAAAAAAGCACCTGTAATTGAATATCTGGACAATTAACTCATTCAATGCCAGGGACGTATTTTCACTTTTTTTTTCCAGGGTCCAGACATTCAATCCCAGATCCTTAAGTATTGATGTAATACTTAAGTATCTGGGATTTAATGTCCAGAATCTTAAAAAAAAAAAGTGAAATTACGTCCTTGGCATTGAATGAGTTAAAAAAAAAAAGTATTTGAGATTGAATGAGTTAATAATTCAATCAAAACCAATGAGGAATTAGTGAATAAAAATGAGTTTTGTTTTTCAGGCTCCCAGTCTGGTTGGATGAGGTATCAAGAAAATGCCCGAGTTGCATCACTTCCTGTTGGAGCGTTGGGCATTGTAGTATCCTTTTTGTCAACAGCTTTCCATGCAATTTTGTTTTAGCAACATTATAAGAAAGACACATTATTTTGAATATTTATGAAACCACCTTATTATGAATTTGTCACAAGATGAGCATTGTTTAACAAAAAAAATTAAAAAAAGACATGGGCATTACTTTGGCTTCAATGATAATGAAATATTCAATTTGAAAAAAACATGTGAGTTACTGTGGCTGTTAACGAAATTACTTTTGATTTTAAAATAACGTTAGATGTGTAAATTGTTTACAATGTTTAAAAAAAATATGTTCATTGGTTTTGATTCCATTTCCGAAAACATGTGCGCGAGCTGTGTCAGAAGTTGAAATTTCCTTGACCCGAGTTTTCCTAATTCAGTCACAACCTGGAGTACGATTCCTCGGAGGAAGTGAACCCCAGACTTGTTTTTTATGATGACAAGGACGAGGTTGTAAAGGTCAGCTCATGCTTCGCATTAGCCGCAATGTGGAGCTAGCTAGCTGATGTTCAAGGAATCCGAACAGTGCAAAAAATGAAAATGATTTCTGTTAATTTTGTCGGATTTGTACAAAATCACAACAGTCAACATTGTACCCTTTTCTTAAAACAATAAAAGTGTATTTGGAAAATGTTGTATTAAGCTAAGCTGAAAAGCTCAACAAAACCTATTTCTTTGTAGACGGTCAGTGTGAAAAACATGAAGGCGACGGAGATCGCCGCCCTGCTGGACTCCCTGGGCTTCTACAAGCGGTCGCAAAAGGGTGAAGCGGTGCCGGAAGAATTCCAGAACTTCCCCCTGCGCGCCCCTCGCGATGAGCTATGACGCCCTCCGATGGCCGAATGCCGCCACTGCGTCCCGCGCATGCCATTGATGACGAACGGAGCCTCAAGGTGTTCCCCAAAAAACAAAATCCCGGCTCCGTTCTGACGGCTCGCTGGGCCCGACGTAGTGTGCGCTCTTCAAACGTTTGTTTGTCACGTGTTTTATGCACAAAAATAAACAAAATAATTCAAACAAGAAAGCATCATTTACTTTTAGTAATAAAAAAAAATCTAAGATGCAGGAGGATGCCTAAAAATCAAAATGATTATTTCCTACATTTTTTTTAGTAGTGGTAGAAAAAAATTGTTGTTTGGGGGGGGGGGAATATTACATGTCGCAAAGTGAAACCAAGTTTTATTTCTTTATTTATTTTACAAGTGTGCATCTTACGTTGTGCAATCTTTATTTTTGCAGTATTGATTGATATTAATCTCAGTCATGGAAGAATGAAGCCTTAATGTGTGATATTTTTTGCTCCTCTAGAGGGCACACTTGGTTTAAAAATGCAATGGGTTCAATCTGATGGGTTTCCATTGCATTTGCCTTTAAAGCATGCAAGGCATCTAGATGAGTAAAGAAATAATAAGTGGATCACGAGGCTTAATTTTCCAGTAATTAATTCTAGAAAATTACATTATGCCCCAAACAAGACAAATAACAAAACATCTTTAAAAAACGAAATGTCAAAATTCTAAGTCCTTTTAGTAAATCCTGTAAATCCTTTTTGGAGGGTGGTACGGTTGACCTTGGGGGGCACTGAGGAACCTCGATTTAATGGAGTGGTTGGGGCAATCATAGCGGATTGTCCGTCCATTATTTAAATTGAAATGTTTTTTTTTTCCCTAAAAAGTGTTTTGTACCTTTTCTAATTTAATAGTGTTACAATCTCAGTGTGCGTCTTTTCCGTATAAAGGGCTTGACAAAACAAAAATAAGTAGCAAAAAAAGTATGTTGGCTAGCGTGTGCACATAACACAACTAGCTCCGTAGATAAAAAAAAGTTAGTTCCTTTTAAGGTGAGGCGAATCTTATATTTATAGGAAAGTTGCCCCTTCCAACATGGCCACCTTTGTAGGCATGTGTGAGTCTACCCATGTGACACAGCAGGAAATGTGGATACTTCTCTGGCTGTCTGCTGATTGCTCCACAGCGCCGTACACTGGCATTGTGACGCACGTGCAGCCAATTCTGGAACGATCAGATTTCCGATTCTTTTGTTTAATCCTGTCTCGTTTGAATCAAAATTCATCTGTAAATGTCCAATTTGATTGATATTGGTCTAATTGAGATATGTTTATTACAAGCAAAAACATTGTGTGCGTCATTCAAAATGTGTTCTGTATGTTGACTTGCCAGCACGTTGTTATTGTTTCAGTTTGACTCGAGAAGTTTTCGACTAATCCGCAGACGTCCACCTGTTTGGTAATCTGATTAGCGGCCTCTGCGCATGCGTGTACAGCGCATGCGTGTAAATGCGAATGCGCGCGTGCATGTGTTTGCGTGCGTGATGCCGGTGTTCTACTCCCCGGTCCCCGACCACGTCGGCGTGGGCCCGGCCACCGTGGGAACGACGCACGTCAGCAGAGAGCATCGTGACCTTTCACCTCCGCCTTCAGTTTCACGTTCAGGTCGGTCCTTGTCTTGAGTACGTTCGTTCAAAGGGGATCAGGAACACGTGAAAACGCACATTCATCATCATAAATGTTTTTCTTTTTTTATAGAAAAACCATAAAAGTCATACTTTTTCAACAAGTACATCTGTGTGCTATATATGGTGTATATAAACATATACACAGTCATATATTTGAAACATTTTCTATTATTTAAGGTTGGAATTAAAGTTTTAAAGTAAATAAATTATTTTATGGAAGTATATTTTACTGGAGTATTCCAGTATATTTAGTAGTATTTATATATAGTAAATAAAGTCACTCATGATATTGCAGTAATTAATGATAGTACCAAAAATTTCCATCCTTTTTAGGAAAAAAAATGTTAAAAGATTTTTTTTCAACATAATTGAAGGAAATCAATTCTCAGAGGAAAAAATGACATACCGTTGAAAAAAAAAATAGTTCAATAAAATATTTGGGGAGAAATTGTTTTCTAATCATATTGTCAGTCATGTTGTAAGAAAAAGTTTGATTTTTTACTTTAAATTTGAGAAAGCCTTTAGTCATTTTTTTATAGATTTAACATCTCTGGAAAACGTTGGAACATTACAGAATATTGTAAATAAAAAACTTGTTATAAAGTAAGAAAAATAATATATTATTTTAAGAAGAAAAATGTGGCTATGACATGAATTTATTTGAAATATATAAAGTCAAAAAACCTAAGTTAAATCGTAGTTTTTGGGGGGAAGAAATTGACTAAATATTCGGAAAATTTTAAAGACAAGAAAAAGACATTTTAAATGTTTTTTCAGTGATGTCATAAAAAAATGAAACATTGTTAAAAAAAACATTTATTTAACTTTATCAGCCTAATGTTTTAAAGAATCAAAGTCATGTTTTTTTTTTTTAGATTTATATTTTTGATCACTTTAATAAAATGGAATAGTGCGAAATAGATTTTATTTACATTATTTAAAAACAACAGTTTCAGGAAAAAAGTACAGTTTTGAAAAGTGAAATTATGATATTCGAGTTGCCAATAAAAGGTTGAATATGATGCAAATATTTAACGAGGAAAAGGAATGCCATTTTACCTTGCACATTTGTGAAAATAACAGTGGCTCGTGCCATGCTGCGGTTGTGATTTTCAGTGTCGGCGTGCGACGTAGTTCTGCAGATGTTGATCTACTTCAACGTGTTTTATTTCCCCTGCTGGTGCTGCTCTTCCGTCTGCATGCTGGAAGTCAAGGTCACTAAAGGTCACTAAAGGTCACTAAAAAAACTGACAACGACAAATGGCCAGCTCCACTGGCGTCGTCTTCACTTCCAAATCGGAACTAGACCAAAAGTGGAGTTGGCCCACTGAAGTTGGTTCTTTTACCATGTTGCAATTTGGGAGTTATGTTGGTGGTCATGGGATTGTAAGGGGCGGGGCTTAAGAGTTTTGGTTGAAAACGAAAGCACTCCTGTTTTGTTTTTCAGTTTGTTTACCTTCCAGGATATTATCAGGGACTGATCATCAGCGGAATCGTACTCATCGCCATCGTGGAAATTCTTCGCCTTTATCTGGGCTGCTTTGGAAACCTCCATGAGAACGTAAGTGCTTTCCTTCAAATTTTGACGAAAAATGATATGACATTTGCTCAAGGCACAGGTAACGACCCAGTGGCGAGCCGTCCATTTCACACTTAGGCCTTCAGTGCTTAGACTCAAATCAATACCCCTCATAATAACATCATTTATGTGGCCACGGCTGAAAAAAATCATATACTGGTGTTGCATCACCATAATCGTGAAAACAATTGATGGAATATAAAGGTAATAAAATGACAAAAACATATGCTTCCTATCCAATCCATCCAATCGCAGGGCGCGTACATGTCACATTCAACGTGAGGCCCTCTAGCTGGCCTCACTGTTGCCAACTCTTGATCTAATTGGCTATCGGAACTATCTATTAACAATATGTGCCCATTCACTTACAGTGCACAGATGCCTGCATTGTTGATTCTGAAAGCCTTGGGCAGATTTTATACAGCCCGGCAACATAAGTTAGCTGAACTATGATTGGATAAAAACTCTAACCTAAAACGACAACACTGGAATGAGCGTAACCAAATTGATATAATATGACACAAAGAGAACAGAATATGGATATATATATATATATATATATATATATATATATATATATATATATATATATATATATATATATATATATATATATATATATATATATATATATATATATATATATATATATATATAGTGAGAGAGAGAGAGTCAGATTATGTAAGGCCAGCAGAGAAGACCTTGCTGGCCCTGAGGGCCCACCACTGTAACGACCAATGATAAATCACTTTTTTTCTGAGTTTGCTAACGAGATTCCCAAACTGAGCTGTGATTGGACGTTTCCTGCTACTGAAATCATAGTAGCTCAGGGCAAAATGGCCACCCTATGATGGATTAAAAACAGGTGAATTTATATTCCACAAACGTGATATTAATCAGAATAGTTTGTTTAGCGTAGTGAGGGCGAAATTATATTTTTGTAAAATATAATTCCGGGGGTTTATTCATTTATGTATGTAAAAACTACATATACCTATACGTGTTTTTCACTAAATATCATTAAATATATATTACTAAAATTACGACTATTTGTTTTCCAGCCCACTTGGGACTAAGATGAGTTTGACACCCCTGTGATTTGACTTCATAAAATATTATTAACTGGAATTTATATAGCGCTTATTTTGTGTATTTCGTAGAATGCGCGTTCCATTTTCGACCTACTGCTTTGTGTATTTTTGTGTTGAGGTTTCGGCGCTGTGCTGCTTCTGCGTGCTGACGCTGTCGTTTGAGCTGCCGGTGCTGCTGTTCTTCGTGACGGACGAGGAGGCGCTCATCCTTCCGCTGGAGCGCACCGTCCACTGCCTGCTCCTGGCCGCCGCGCTGGCCCAGATTGTGGCCGCCGCGCTGGCTCTGCGCAACATGACCAGGAAGCTGACGCTGCTCTTCCACCTCCGCCAGCTGGCCAAGGTGGACAGCTTTGGACACGCCGCGCCCGCCCTCGGCCTGGCGTATCGCCGGGTTACAGTCCGCTGATTTCTTCCGCTTATTTGCCATTTCCCTTCTAAGAGGGAAGTCAAGCAAAAAAAAAAGTTACACCACTTGTCGAAATATTGACTGCGGATACTGAATTAAGTAGCAAAATCCACCCGTTGCAAATTACACTGACCAATACTTCTACAATGAGACTTTAGCAACATAATAAGGAAATTATTAAAAAGTAAATGAAGGCTCACGTCCCAAAATACACTACGGTATCTGAGCCCTTGTGATGTCATTTCCGGTCGATAACAAGTGACAAGATGGCTGCCCCTGAAATGGATACAAAACAAGTGCATTTTTCTCCTGAATTCATATTTCACTCGACATAATATTAATCAAAATGACAATTTTAGGACAGTGGGGGCACATGGAACACATTATTTTAATGGACATTTTTAATTTGACTCCATTTAACTCATTCACTGCCAATGACAGCTCGTAGACATCAAAAATTGATTCAAACTGCACTGGCAGTGACTGGGTTATGACTATGATCTACCACAAATACCATACTGAAAAGATATTAAGAACTACAATTCTCAATACCAAGGAGGTATTTTCATGTTGTTGTAAGAGTCCAGTCATTAAACCCAAAATACTTAAGTATTAAATCGATCTTCAAGTACATTAAGGACAGTAATTTCCGGACCCTTACGTAAATCGATATTTAAGTATCTGGAATTGAGTGTCTGGATCTTAAAAAAAAAACGTGAAAATACGACCCTAGCATTGCATGAGTAAATGTGTATTTTTAACGTTTTTTTTTGGGGGGGGGACCCAGATTTTAGAAAATAGCTTTGTTTTTAGCAATTGTGGTCAACGGTCATGAAAATAAAGTTCAATAGAAGAATAGCTCTCCATAAGCAAAATAATATTCGCAATATTATTTCATGATATTAATCATTGATATCAAATATGTTATTTTATTTATTATTTTTACAATGTGATTTTACTATTTTGCAAGTCACATATTCTCCTCACAAACATCGCTTTTGTTTTGTGGATTAATGACCACTAGAGGGCAGTCGGGGCCTAGACAATCCCCAACATCTGGCACATGAGCTAAACGAGCTTGCTTATCTTTTACACTTGAAATGTGGGTAAGGAATGGTCAAATGACACTCAGAAACATGTACAACTTTTCACGCAGGTTCACGAAAATTTGTATTCAATAAAGAATTGAATTTAATGAAATATTATTCAAAAATATGTACACATTTTAGGAAAAATATAGGATATTTAAGACTGGTTACATTTTTCTAAAAACTAACAAACATGCATTTAAAAAAAAAACTCAGTGTGTAACCCTAACCCTTCATTCACTTTATTTTATTAATGAAAAAACTACAAATTTTGCAACATAATCAGTCATATTTTTACAAGCGTGAAAAACTTTTTTATTAAATAGCAAGTGATATTACCACAAAAATAATCAATTTTTTCATGAACATAAAGTGTTTTTATGATGGGTATTTTCCCAATTCAATTTTTTCACTCTTGGTCATCATCACCATGACAACCAAAGTGCACGCCATCTCTTTTTTTTGCGGTAAAACACTTGAAGCTGCTTGGTGTCGTCACGGCAACGTTGGCCTACATTTTCAAATATATTTTTATCTGCATGTGTGTGACGTACAGGCAAACTGACGCACACCAAGCAGGAGGTGCTTTGTTCATTTTTGCCAAGAATGGATCCGCACCTCTGCAGCGCCCCCTCCCTGTATCCCCGTATCCCCAATCCCATCCATCCTGTTTCCATTAGCAACCAAGTAAAGGAAAGAAAAAAAAACTATCACAGTAATACACGGATGGGACACATGGATCTGATAGGCTGTTGCAGGGTGGTGGCATGCCATGTGCCTTTTATCTAAAACAACAACAAAAAATTAATAATAAAACTAAAATAAAATACCTTGTATAGTATAGTATTTATTCAAAGTAGCTATGTATAGTAAAGCATTTAAAAAAAAAAAAAACCCTGGGTAAGGTGTTAAAATATGCAAGCCTTTCTTTACCATAAAAAAAAAACTAACCAAATTTTCAAACTATTTTAAAATTCTAAGATCACTTTAAAGCATGACTTTAGAACCTGTACTCTAGATTGGAAACCTATTTTGAAACCATAACCCAAGTTTAAAATCTTTCTTTGAGACCCTAAAATTTTTTGGAGCCCTTCTCCTAGCTAGAATACCGACTTTGAAACCTTAAACCCTACGACTTTTAAACCTAAACCTAAGTTTAAAACCCTGACCAAGGTTTAAAAAATTACTTTGGAATCCAAAACCACATTTATTAATCTGATTAGATACCCTTACCCTAGTTTAAAACCATATTTTCAAACCCAAACCCTTAGTTGAGCCTCGCTTGAACCTGACTTTTAAACCCTAACCCTAAATTGAAAAACTTATTTTTAAACCTTATTTTGAAAGTTTGACCCTAACCCTATCCTAACACCTAACTCTAATCCAAACCTTAACCCCAATCCTCTAACCCTGACCCTAATCCCCAACCTAACCATAACCACTAACCCTCACACACCTAACTCTAACCACCAGTTTAAAATCTTACTCAGAAACCCTAACCCTAGTTCAATGCCTTACTTCAAAATCCTAACAAGATAGAAACTTTACATTACTACAAGTTCAAAACACTTTTCAAAACCATTTACCTAACCCACACCCTCTAACCTAACACCTAACCCTAACCCTGCATCTGTTAGCAGAGAGAAATCTGTGCTAACGCTTTTTACTGAACATAACCACTAACCCTAATCCTAACTGTTGAACCCTAACCCAAACCCCAACCCTAACCCTAAACCAAACCTAGTTTGAAACCCTTCTTTAAAATCCAAACTCTTGTTTAAAAATCCGTAATTGAAAACCTTAACTTTTGTTTAGAACCCACTTGTGAATGCCTAATCCAAGTTTAAGACCTTAATCAGAAACCCTGACCCAACACAAACCCTAATTTGAAACCCTAATATGAAAACTTCATCATAGTTTGAAAACCTAGTTTGAGATCATAACACTACTTTGAAACCTTAATCCTAATTTGAAACCTTACTTTGAAATCCAAACCCTTGTTTAAAACGTTCGAAACTCTACTCTGAAATACTCTGAAAATTTAGAGTTCAAAATTCTACTTTGACCTTTGTTTAAACATTTGAGAGTAAATGTCGCCAAACGAATGTATTTTTATGCTAAGGCATGTTAGCATGTGTTAGCACATTAACAAGTATGGGTCAATGACCAAGAAAAAAAAGTAGAGATGCAAAATATGTTTCATGTTTTATTTGGTTTTCTTTTTGGGGCAGAAAACACCACATTCCACGGACGTATAAGAGTCAAACACTAACAGACAGCCAATTAGACAGCAAAAGTCAAGTCCACTTGGAAACATGAAAACACTTCGAAAACTTTCACACCATCAACACGTTTTTTTTTTTCCTGTTTTGTTTTTTATTATTGTTGTTGTATTTCAACAAGTATCAAGAAAATAATAAGGCAATAAATGAACTATTTATTACTAATTTATCACATAGTATGTGTGGGACAATCATGGCGGTCACTTGTTATTTTTGTCGTTTTTGTTGTGCGCAGCAGCGAGTTGTAAAGTGCAAAATGGAATTGTGTCATGACATTACCTCCGTCATGGGAATTGATCACTATCATTTATTTACAATTTGTACAAAACTTTGTATGTTCTAGCATGGAGCACACTAGCAGGTTAGCATGTGTTAGCTCATGTTAGTGCATTTTAGTATTTGTTAGTATTAGTTACAATGTTAGCTCATATTATTATCATTTAGCACAATTTGCTACATGTTATCATTTTTAAAGATGGTAGCATGTTAGCATGTTCACATTATGCTACCATGCAACCATATTAGCATATGTGAGCTCATGTTGATGCATGAGTGTATATGAATGTTAGCACATTAGTACAAGTTCGTGTGTTGGTAAGTGCTAACATGTTAGCATAAGATAGGTGGTTCGTCTTTCGTGTTTCAACGAATATTAGCGTACATTAGTAAGTATTAGCGCATTGGTACACAAGTATTATCGCATTACGTCTTAACGCAAGTTAAAATGAGTTGCCATTGTAGACTGTTTTTGATCATTCCAGAAAACATTTAAATTGAAATCAAGTTTTTTCATGTTAATGACTGTTAATACGTTTTTACTGCATGTTTGCGCCTTGAATGAGAATTTGCAATCTTATCTATGCTGCATGTCTTGTATGAACAGTATATGTTCTGTGCACCTGAATAGTGAAGTTGACTTGAAATTGAATTTTTATGTTAGCGAATATTGTATAATGTTAGCACAGCAGTGGTAGAACATGTTAGCATTGTGTTTTTTTGTCAGTCTGATGGCTGTAAGTAAATATCAGCACGTTAGCATGTGTTAGCACAATTTAACAATGTATGAGGATACAAAATACGTCAACTTGGGGGTATGTTCTGAATGTAATTACTTTTCAAAAGTAGCTTATCTTAGTGCATGCTAGAGCATGTTAGCTTTTTTTTTAGCATTAGCTAGATTGTGTTGACCAATTTTATAATCTTAATGAATATTCGCACGAGTTAGTGTGTTCAAGTATGTGTTAGCATAAATCAGCTTGGTGGCATGTGATTTAAATGCAAGACAATGTTAGCACATGTTAGCATGTACACATACGTTGGCACATTGTGTGTTCTAATGGATGCACAAATTAATCTATGTTAGCATATGCTGTATTTTAACACGTTTTCATTGTATTAGTGTGCCTCCAGCATTTGTTGTGCATTGGGTCAAGTGCATGACAATACTTGCTGGCAGATTTAGCCCATTTTAGCACTTGTTACCGTGAGTTAGCCTATCTTAGCTAGTATTAGTATTTGTGAACTTGGTGGTATGTGTTCTTAATGTGACCATTAGCAAAGTATCCATCTAAACATTGGTTCATACATTAACTTATGTCAGCTTGACGGCATGGTTTATACACGATAATGATTAATTTATAGTATGTTAGCATGTTAGCATATGTTAGCTTGTGTGAGCCAATTCAAATCAGGTACATTTCAAAGATGTGTTTGTGATTTATTGCCGCATTTTGAGGCTTCTCAACCCTATTGTATTGCCAAAATGTTCATTTGGATGATTTGACTTTTTCTTTATTTCATTTTTTACAAAAGTGCTTTTTGAAATGAGAGGTTGGAACGCCACTGGACGCCATCTTTGTTTATTGCTTCATTGCAACACATTCCCTCACACACGTGCGCACTTTGCGCACACACAAACACACACGCACTACGTCAGACATTTTTGTGACCTTCCCCAATTTGACAAGCCCAAGGTAATGCAGCCCTTCCCTTTCAAACAAATACACACGCGCAAGCACTCTGGCTCACAGTTTAGCATTAATACACAGTTGGTGTGATCTTGACGTAAACATGGATATACAAAAACACTGTCGCTGAAGTCCATGCATTTCATGCATAGATGAGGTTATCCCAGTTTGTTGCTCGGTTTTTCCACCAACAGCGCCCCCTGTAGCCTTGGGACACTCCCTAGTACAGTGAACCCCTGTGAGATTGCAGCTTGTTAAGCAGTCATGTCTTTTTTTTTCTAATGAATTTGTACAGTTGAATCTCATTTTTGAGTTGCACACCAGAAGTGTAGTACCACAACGTGCCACAACATGCCAAGGCAGCACTGAGAATAGATGCAGCATACTTTACCTTTTTTTATTGATTGCTCCCTCAGAGTAGAGTATGATTTGATAGTCTCTGTGTGTGAAGTAGTAGTTGTTTGAAAGTATATGATTACCATGACATCAATTCTAATTTCTTTAGCCTTTCTATGGCGATTCCTATTATTGTTACTATAACGCCAAAATGATAGTTTAAATTATTTTTGTGCTTTTTCTATATTGTGGATTTTTACCTTTTGCAGGTGTGTTAAGGGCATATCCCTGTGATATATGGGGGTTCACTGTACTGTGTTCCACACACACACACACACGCAAACACGCACGTCACGACTTGCACGATGACAAAGTGTCTTTGTACACCAGCTCCTTGGGAAAACATCCGCATTATTTTTGTTGTCCGTAAGTTTGCAGTTTGTTGACTATTTCATGCCGCTGCGCAGCACCTGATTGGCAGCGATCAGCATAACGCTGATGATGAAGGCGATGGCGAAGGCGCAGATCAGGCTCTTGCGCACGCACGTCTGCTTGACCTGCTGCGTCGGGCTGGAACCTCCACACCGCAAACACCAAAACATTAGTGATGGGAAATTGACACTTCATCAAGCACTAGTAGATTTTTACTCCACTGCTCTTGGTTTTAAGACAAAGGAGGGTGCAATAAAAACGTATTAAATATTTCTACTGTAGCTTAAAATCAACGATGCCATCAAGAGAAGTAAAAATATCACCAGCGCTTCATGGATTAACATTTTCCCATTACTACACAACGTACAATGATTAAAGCGAAAAAGTTCATTTTTGTTGTAAAAATATTGGGTGGGATGGCTCTGCTTTATTTTTCAAAATAAATGGATTTTTTTCACTAGAAAAAAGTATTTTAAAGTTTTTAATATATATATATATATATATATATATATATATATATATATATATATATATATATATATAACTTCATCAATTTTAATTTTAAAGTACACTATAATATTAGTTTTTTATCTTGAAACAATTTAATTCTAATGAAAAAAAACATGAAATTTTTAATTTTTTCCAAATCAATTCATTTCTTCTTCGTGTTTTTTTCAGATAGATATCTTCATAATCAAATATCAACGGATTTTTTTTTCAATTACATAAATTTTAGTGTGAAATGTTTTTTGAAAAAGTTTTATTTTCTTCTTGTTTTTTTTTCCATTTTGTTTTTAATAGTTTTCAGGATATTTTCAAATAAAAATAACTCTTTTGCTCACTAAACTATTTTTTTTTATTTAAAAATGTTTAAAAATGTAACTCAAAATATCTTTATGAAAAAAAATCTTTTGTAAAATGCGATTGTTTTGCAGGGAAAAAAAATACAGTATAAGCTGTCTTACAATGAAAAGCTGTCTTTCTCAAAGTTTAACAACCAAAGAAAAAAAGGTTTGTTTTATTTTGGACAAAGTCATTGTGTTATGTCTTAAGTTGCCTTTCATGAAAGTGTTTTTGATTTATTCTGTAAAAATGATGAACAAAAAAATTTGACTAACTTTTAAGAAAATAAACTTCACCATTAATAGAATATCATTTTTTTTGTATTTGAGAAACTGCTTTAATTATGAGCATATTCATAAGTATTTTTTCATTGTAGGCATATGTTTTTCTGACAACGTTGACATGGAGAAAATACAATTTTTGTTCAGATTTTCAATCGTGAGTTGTAATTTTCGCAAGACGCCGGGGGTTCCTTACTGTCAATATCCACCTGGCAGTCTTCGGGGTTCTCGATGTGGTTCTCCTCGGTCATGATGATGTTCTCGATGTCCTTCATGGACAGGTGGTCACAGAAGGTGTCGTAGAGCAGACGCTTTAGCTCCTCCACCGTTAGCTTCTGCATATCACACTTGAACCAACAAAAAAAAAACAAAAAGAAGAAAACACATACACAAAATACAAAAAAATATATAGTTGTAATGAAAAACTGTCTGATAGAATACAAATAAATCCATGTTCTAGGTGAAAAAAGTCAACTTATTAACTGCATGTACGGCAAGTGCATAACAAAACATGCTAGCAGATTTAGCCAATGTTAGATCATGCTAGCCCATGTTAGCATTAGTCAGTTTAGAGGAAAGTGTTCTGAATGTGACTATAAGCAAAATACTCATTTCAACATTGATTTGTACATCAACTCATGTCAGTTTTGGTATGTGTTGTGCATGAAAATGAATATTAGTTCAGAGTCCATTAGCATGTGGTTTTATGTTAGCTTGCATTAGCCAAATCAAATCTGGCCCATTTCAAAGATGTGTTGGTGATTTATTGCCGGATTTTTGGACTTCTCAAACCTATTGTACTGCCTAAAAGTTAATTTAAATGTACTCTTTTCTATTAAATGAATTTAAGTTGTATTTTTTTTGTTGATTTGTTTTGGAAAAATCCAATTTTGTCAGATCAAAAGTTTAAACCTTGTGCAGTGGTATTTTGACCATTTTGGGGTCATTTTCCTCCACATTATTCTCGCAACTTTTTAACCGGAGATGGCACACTTCTGGTAAGTGGTGGTGTCATATGGAACTCTAAAATGTTGTCACCATCTGAGTGAAATTTCAGCTCACGAGTTACTTCTTTTAAAGCTTTCCCTTTGTTGTGAAATGCATTGATGTAAAGATCAAAGGATCGGACAAAATACTGCACAAGGGTTAGGAGATCTTTTTTTTTTTTCATTTTTGTTCCATGTCTGGCATGTTTTTGAATGTAAAAATTCTATATTTGGTCACAATAGTTTTACCTTCCAGAAAACTGAGTCAAAGTCAGTTCCGTTGAATTTATCGGGCATGGCGGCCGCCGTCAACTTGGGACCAAGCAGTGTGACGAACTCCTCAAAGTCCACCTGCCCATCGCCTTACCAACAAACACAACCAGACTTACAAAACTTAAAAAAAAAAAGATTTTTTTTTTTTTTTTTTTAATTTGTGTTTGTCACCGTCCATGTCGAGCCGCTGTATGATGACCTCCAGCTCGACCTCGTTGGGCATGTAGCCGAGCGAGCGCATGGCCATGCCCAGCTCCTGCTTGGAGATGAAGCCGTTGCCGTCGCGGTCGAACACTTTGAACGCCTCGCGGATCTCTACACACACGCGTGCACACACATGCAAGGATTAACTGTGGATACGCTTGAATGTGATTGGCAGGTTCGAGGCCGAGTTTGAGACCCGCGTCGAAACTCTTGTTGAAAGCTAACGCTTGTTGATCCCAATTTGAAACACTAAACCGACTTCAACAGCTTCACCCCCACTTTGAAACCTCCCTTTCGAAATCAAAACGGAATTCAAAATCCTAATTTGAAACCCTATTAGGTAACCAAAACCCAGTTCTAAAGCATCTTTTGCAGCCCTAGCCCTAATTTTAAACCTTAACCTTCATTTAAAACCTGCTTTAAAACTTTATTCTGAGTTTCCTAATTCGACCCAGTCACTCATTTACTTTTCTTTCACCTTTATTTGTTTAGCAAAATGAATGTCAAAAATGGTTGGCACGATTTGAGCGCTAACGTAATCAGTTACTTTAAGTCATTAAGTATTTCAGTAATCCATTACTTTTGGTAAGCACCTTACTTTAGGTGATTCAGTGGCAAAATAATCGATTATTTTAGGTAATTAGGTACTAAAAAAATAAAAGATTACTTTAAGTAATTGTCTAATAGAGTAATCAATTACTTTTGGTACTAAAGTATTAAATTAATGGATTACCTGATGTACTTAATTATTGATTACATAAGCACTTCATTTAATTCCAGCCAGTTTCAAGTCCTCCTTTAGCCTAACACTTAAAAAAATAAAATAAATAACTGGGAATTCATTTGTGGCTTCTTAAAAAAGATGTAAAAATGTGTTTTAGGGATTAAACGAGCTAAATACCTTATTTTGAAACCTTAGCCCTGCTGAAAAAAAACATTGCAAGTGCTGGTGGCTTGAGTAACAACCAATCACAGTGCCAGTTGAATGTCACATGACAAAACATTGAATCGTTACCTGAGCCTTGAGCACATGTGATGTCATTTTCAGTTGACAGCAGGTGTGGAAATCTTAACCATTAATCAAAATACATATACCTAAACCTGTTTCCTTTTTTAACATGAACAAAAGAGCAATATAATATAAATCAACTTTCAACATCTGTTAATTATTTTTTACAGTGTTTAGATGGGTTACAGCTTAGTCTAAAACAGAAAAAAAAATAACCAAGCGCATTAAAGTACCTGGAAAAAAAAGATGAAGAATCTTATTTTATTGCAATTACACTTCACATGACAATAAAGTCTTTTCCCTGACCCCAAACCGCCTTACTATTTGAGAAGCATTAATTCAAGCCAATACTTTGGAACTATAATACCACTTTGGAGCCCTAATCCTAGTTTAAAACAACCGATTTAAAACCATACTTTGAAACCTTAAATCTTGTATAACCACCTCGTTTGAGACTTTTTTGAATCCCTAACCTTACTTTCAAACCCAAACTTTTATTTGCATCACCACTTTGAAACCATATCTCCAGTTTGAAATCTATAGTACTGTGAAAAGAATTTACAACCTTAAAACTACAATCCAGTTTTTTTTTAAGTACAATTTACCTTCACATCACCCATTATCCATAACCCTTAATTATAAACCCTAACCATTGGTTAAAAGCCTTATTTGAAAAACGGATCTCTTGCTAGTCCCGTTCTACTCTAACGCAGAACTCTTTGAAACCAAAAATCTGACTCAAACCCTAAGCCTGACTCCAAGCCTTAGTCAGAAATCTTAACTCGCTAAAACCTTAATTCGAAACTAAGCTTTTCTTCGGGAGAACGTCTCACGGGACCTTTGGTCTGCAAGCATCAAAAGACGGATCGGATCGGAGTGATGAAACCTTTCTTTCAGGTTATATTTTCACTATTTTGCTGGCTTGCAGGCGGCGCGGGAAAGCGTGGGAAATTTGCGGCGTTATAGCTGTCTGGATGATGAGATTGTTGCTCGTGTCTCATTTCAAGGCAATGTTGTCTTTGAAAAAATCTTCAGTTAATTGAAGACTAAATCGTGCCTGATGTGTGCATAAAAAGAGGTTCCGGTCACATAAATTTGCGATTCAAATTTTTTTTTTTTTGACGGGATAAGGCAATCCTCTTGAGGCTTGTTAGCGCAGTGTTATGCTAATATCCAAACGTAGCCGGCTAAAGACGGATTAGTTTTGCCGTTTTTCTTTTCCCAAACTGGTCACATAGTATTGCTGATAAGGTTTCACCTATTTTTTTTTTAATTGTATTTTTTGCTCAAAACTTTGTTTTCATAGCCTGCGTGTCATTGAGGTTTACAAGAACATAAAACACACAGCTGTTGGGTTTGTTGATGCTAATAAATTGCATTATTAGCATCAAATATTCATAAAAGACAACACTGATGAAGCGGACCCATAAATAGTGAAAATACACATATAATTGACGTCCATTGAAATGCATTGGCAAGAAAAATATAAATATATTTTGAATGACCCCATTATATTATTCTAAAACACGTTCAAAACCCATGAAAAATGAGGGACGAATTCCCATAAAAAATAAATAATCCATAAATGTAGCGGCTTCAAGGACCCAAATTTTTAGTACCTCAATTTTGGAGACCACAAAAAATTAGCATCTTCAAATAACCACATTTTGAAAACATCAAAGTCAATTATGCATTTTTTAGTATGTATTTTATGTATTTTTTCGGTGATTCAGGGCAAAGAAAATTTGATTGATTGATTGATTGATTGATTGATTTTGCAAAAAAATTGAGGCAAATATGTCTTGTAAAACAATCAATTTTGTCAACCAAAAAATATCAAGAGCACTTTGTCTTCAAGTCTTCAAACTACTAAACAGTTTTTTGTATTAATCAAACAATTTAACAATAATAAACATTCTAGATTTTTTCGTTAAACTGTCTTTCGTAAACAGCAAAAAAAAAAATTAACATGTTGTGTATGACTGCCAAAAAAAATTACCTCTAAGACTGAATTTTTTTGAATGAAAACGACATTGAGAAAATTAAAGGCAGTTCCATCTTCAACAAAGCCTTTTTTTTCTTTTTTTTCCATTGACAACTACGTCTACAATGAAGCTGCCAGACGAGGAAAACAATTAAGAGCGGTAAAGAAAACAAAAGCAAACATCAAATCTAACATGAATGAGGAAAAGCAAGAAAATCCACGCGGCTGCCAACTTCCCGCTCTTAAATCTTCCTCCACCTCCGCCGATTGAAGTCGGGCAAAAGGTCGGCCGGAGATTTCTCGGCTCGTTTCTCAGCTTCTGTCCCTCTCATTGATTTTTCTCTCTATCCTCGCAGCCGGCAGATTTCATCACGAGACTACGCCTCAAACAAAAAGGACGCCGATCGTTAGCGGCCATCTGACAACGGCTTCAACCTCATCGCTGTCATTCCGAGCAGACGATACGCCAGACGCCACGTCAAAAAAGGATGGATGGAATTTTTTTTTTTTTTTTTGCGCGCACATAAAAAAACGCCATCAGGAAAAATACATCAAAGACAATATTGTTCACAGCTGACGTTTTTGTAAAAATAAATGACAACTCAAGGAAATGAGCATATGTATTTATTTAACATACTAAACACAGGATGCGCTTGTGAACGCCGACGACTAGACTATTTCAATACCATTTTTGACGCATTTAGTGTGCAACTAATCTCGCGAGTTTGTTTTCGCAAACATCAAAGAGTTTGATTTTCAGAGCACCTCATGCCTTAAACATCAGATAAGTAAGTTCAAAAAGGAAGTAGGTAAGTAAGGAAGAAGCGAGGGCATGAAAGGAAGGAAGGAAGGTGCGTAAGCAACATTAAAGAACTAACTTTATGAACGTCAATGGCCATTTTGTACTTGAATAACTATATTGTGCAAATATCTAAGACAACAAGGAGAAAAGGAAGGAAGGAATTACGACACTTAATAAAAAAAGAACCAACTTTGTGAACATCTATGGCCGTTTAGCGCCTTAAAGGGACAGTGTGTAAGATTTGGGCAGTTTTTCATTAAAAAGAAATCAATTAAATAATTAATTAATTAGGGCGGCTCGGTGGTGCAGTGAATAGTACGTCCGCCTCACAGTTCAAAGGTCCCGGTTCAAATCCACCTGGCTCCGGCCTTCCTGTGTGGAGTTTGCATGTTCTCCCCAAGCCTGCGTGCGCTCTCTCTGGCTTCCTCCCACTCCCCAAAAACATGCATGGCAGGTGAATTGGACATACTAAATTGTCCTTAGGTGTGATTGGGTGCGTGATTGGCCGTTCATCTTTGTGTGCCCTGCGATTGGCTGGCAACCAGTTCAGGGTGTCCCCCGCCAACTGCCCAAAGCCAGCTGAGATAGGCGCCAGCAAGCCTGCGACCCCTCCATGGATGGATGGAATTAATTAATTAAATTTCCAAATGAATGTGTTCTTAATGACCAACAGTATAATCGTAGATCTAGTTATCATGAAATGATATTACATGGCAGGTGGCACTTGTTTATTATAGCTACGGACAATGGTAAATGCAGCACCTCCTGCTGTCCGTGGTAAAAAAAACGCCACATCTTACACAGTGTCCCTTTAATAACTATATTTTGTAAAGCAAAGACAATTTCATGAAGGGTGGGAGGTGATTAAAGAAGGAAGGAAGACACTTAAGCAACATTATAAGTGTATAACCCTATCTTATACGTGTATAAGATTTAGACCGTTTAAAAAGGAATAAAATAAAAGATTGTAAATTTCAAAAACTCGCAAATGAGTGTGTTATTAATGACCAACAGTATGTTTAAAATATAATCGTAGGCCTTGGTTATCATGAAATGATATTACATGTGGGGTGGCACTTCTCTAGAGGCGGCCATGTTTGTTATAGCTATGGACAATGGTAAATGCAGCACCTCCTGCTGTCTGTTGTAAAAACCCGTCAAATTTTACACAGTGTCCCTTTAATAACTATATTCTGAGGAAGGCACTTAAGCAACATTAAAGGGACAGTGTATCAGATTTAGACCGTTTTTCATTAAAAAGGAATAAATTAAATGAATGTTAATTTCAAAAACTTGCAAATGAATTGTCCAAGAGAATGTTTAAAATATAATCGTAGGTCTAGTTATCATTAAATGATATTACATGGGGGGTGGCACTTCTCCGGAGGCGGCCATGTTTGTTATAACTACGGACAACGGTAAATGCAGCACCTGCAGCACCTCCTGCTGTCCGTAATGTAAAACGGTCTAAATCTTACACACTGTCCCTTTAAAGAACCAACTTTGTGATCATTAATGGCCATTTTGCTATTTAATCACTATATTTTACAAATATCAAAGCATAAAGAAGTGTGGGATGAAGGTAGTTTAAAAAAAAAAATTATAAACAAAGTAGATTTTGGCATTATGAATACATTGAAATAATGAAAAGAAATCTAAGCGGCCCTTGCATACTTTGATAATTCTGTATGTGCCCCTAATTGGAAAAATTTTGGCCCTGCTTGTGTGCTGTGAACATCAAAGACCATTTACTTTTTTTGGAAGCAACAAAATGCTCTTGTGTCAGTTTGAATAATTCAAACAATGTATGTGTTAGGGTTTTCATGAATGACAAATGAGCTTCCTGATGTTGGATGAGAGCGCCGCATGAGCCACTTGCCCCTTTGCCACGTGTCTCATTGTTACCCTCTCGTCTTGCTCGTGTCAAGTTGCGCTTTTCCACACCGGCTGACCCGACGACTAGAAGGAAGTGGATTGAGTCTCTGAGTTGGAAATATTGTTCTTTTGTGCAGGGTGGGTGTCCATATTTTAAATATATTTATGTGTATCTTTGTGATGAAGGATAATGAGAAGGAATTCTCATCATATTAATCAACAATTGTTCAACAAGGTAGCTAGTTAAATAATAACTCATTCAGTGCTAGGTGTTTTCAGTTGGTTCTTTACCGTAATATTTCACCCCTGGGGAAAATTTTGACCAAACTCGGGCTTTTTGGATGTTTTTCATGCGTGATATCAAAGGAAAAGCAAACAAAAAAAAAAAAACTAGGAGGCTAAACTATTGCATAGATTGTCCAATGTGAAAACCTTCAGTATGACGCTGCCATCCCTTCTAAATGTTTGCAAATGAGAGGTTGAGAGGTACACCCTTATAGGTGTCAAATTTAGCCCGTGTCGGGCCAATTTACTGCCATTCAAAATTGGAAATATGGTCAATTTTGGACATATTGAAAACCCAATGTTTTATCATGCATTTCTCCCGATTTTTTCAATGGCAATTTGCAAATGGAGCGCAATAGAAATTTTTGTGTTGATACCCCAAAACCATCGGGTGGCGCTAGTGGCCAACTTATGACATTAGCAAGCCTTTCAATGACTTTGACGATTGGCTTAGCCTGGACACCCATAATGCAAAAGTCTTCAAAAGTCATAATACTCTAATTATAACATAATAAATATATTTCAATTTCATAAATATATGAAACTCCCAAGGGTCTGTAATATGAAAACTCACATTTTGGCGCTTTTAACCATATTGCAGTGTTGATTTCTCACACCAAACACTCCCAAAATATTATTTTCCTTCACTGATGCATTTCTTAGAATTCCTTGCTTATTCTGTGCGTGTTAGTGAGAGCGCTGTATTAACACTACTTTGCATTTTAATGTCAGTAAAACGCCTGTTTTTGGCCTCATTATTCACACCGTTGAAATAGTCTTCATCATCCGCGAGCCTCGTGAGGACGAGCGCTCAAGATGACGGATGGATGCGTGTTTTGGGTTATCTGGCCGGCCGGCATTGAGCTACGCCGCGTCAAGGCAGCTACACGATAATAAGAAATTAAATTGTCAATGTGCAAAACGCAATTTATATATGTACATATTACACCGCGGAAACAATTGAAATATCACGTTAAAGCTCGGCAAATGATGAAACCATTTCTAGGAAATCACATCGCAAAACTGGCGAGCGATTTTTAGAAGGGGCCTGCAGGCTGATGACCCCAGCTTTACAGTAGCTTTTCCATTTTTACATGCTTAAAATAGGCTTGATTTGCATTCGTACCGTCATGTTTCCTCCACCTCGCGGCCAAAGCGAGGATGAGTCAGTGTTTGCGCCGCAGTAGGAGTGAAGCAAAAACATCAAAGACGGACGAGCCAGCAGACAAGAAGCCGACGGCTGAGGCGGCGCTAGCGAGCTGTCGGTCACGAGACCGGACCCCTTCCCCAGATCTTCCGTGTGGAAAACGTCTGGGGAATGTTTCGAGTGAACCTATTTGTATTTGTTTCGTAAACATTATGAAAAGAGTAGTCTTTCATGAAACTATGTTCTGGAAACATTGGATTATTTAGAGTTTCTTAAGGACCTAATTGATGTCTTTTTATTAACATCAAAGACACCTTAGTCTTCATGAAACCTTCAGTTTGAGTCTAAACCAAACGAAAGCATCGAGACGTTAGAGCCTTTGAAGACGCTAACACGTTTTGGTTAGAATCAAACGCAATACAAAATTCAGTTAGCCGAGACTAAAAATTTTGTAAATGCTTTAGAAAAATCAAAGACCCTTTCGAATGAACATAATGTATGTGTTTTTTTTTTTGTAAATATTTTAGACGTCTTAGTTTAACAAGTTTTGGAAACTTTGGACGATTTTAAGTTACACTATGAACCCAACTTATGTGTATTTGTAAACATCAAAGACACTTTAGTCTTCATCGAAGCAGGATTTTGAGCCATCATCAAACTCATTTCTGTAAAATTCAAGACAATACAAAATTCACTGAACGTAAGGATAAAATTATGAAAACACCCAAAGAAATAAAATGGCGGAAGAGCCAAACAGTGAACAGAACCGTTTGGTCTGACCAGGCAAACTTCTCCTTTTATAAAAGACAAATTGACTCAGTTTGCCTCCAGTCTCTCTTATTGATACCCTTTGACAGTAAACATTAAAACCCCCTTAACATTAGACACTTTACAGTCATTACTAAATGACCAATTTGTCTTCAACAAATCAATGACAATGAACCGAACATTTGAATGAAACTGGGGCCAAAATCAAATCTCAAAATAAAAGACAATTCATCAGCATTAATATTCCTATTCATTGTGTCATTTCATTATTGGGTAAAATAATACTATACATATGACAATAAAACTCTTGAATCTTGAACTTTGTGTATTTAGTCAATCTTATGTGCATTTTTATGGACATCAAAGGCAATTTAGTCCCCAGCAAACTAATATAAAACCTTAATCTACAATTAACTGTTACCAAACATATGCACTTATGTAAATTTCAAAGACGATTGCTTTGTAAACATCAAAGACGCTATAGTCTCCATCAAAAGTGTGTATGTGTTTGTAGTTTACCGTATGCATTGAACATGCATTGGTAATGAATAACGAACCTCATATACATGTTTTTGATACTTGTATTGGATGCTCCTACCTTTGTGTGTGTGTGTGTGTGTGCGTGTGCGCATGGTGTTTCTGACACACACACAAACACACACAGACTTTAAGTTGAGTACTGGGACTCATATTGACATCGCAAGCATGGAAATGGACAACCCACTTTATTCCACCTGCTGTGAATGTGTGATTGTCTGAGTGTGTGTGTGCGTGCGCGCACATGTGTGCGTTTGTTGCTATCTATATCCAGCTCCAGTAATTTGACCATCTATGTTCTTTCATCCCTCAAGTGTAGGAGGTGAAATGGAGAATATGGAGTCCGCTTCCATCTATTATTTTTTTTTTCCATCACTCTCATCAAGGTACATTAAGGAGCGCGCTACCGCCCCCTCCACGCACACACACGCTCACATATCGAGCATTAGGAAAATAGTATCCCAATTCTATCTCCGGCATGTCAATACACGAGCAGTGTATGGTGGCACCATTAACTGAAAATACACTCCTTGCCGTGCCGATTGAGCAAATGCACACACTTTGATGGCCATGTCACCGCACAAGTACGGCAGCGCTTGCAACATTCATACGCATGCATGTGCGCGCACACACGTAGCGAGCATCAGAAAATTGTGTTTCAATTCAAGCTCGGGCGACCATGTCACCAAGCCCTGAGGGCCTCCAGGCTGGTAATTGAAAATCAACTCCTTGTGCTGCCATGCGTCCCAACTGCACACACACACTAATATACAATTTTATTTCTTGACGTGCCCCTCCAGAGAAAAGGGCAATGATGGCTGGAAAAGCAGCTGTCACCTGCACGTCATTCAGGGTATCACTTTGTTGATTGGCAGCTGCGTGAGATTGTCCACAAAGGAAGAAATGCTCGTCAGACTTTGCTTTTATCGGGCTATCGGAATAAAAGCTATTTTAGTGCCCATTTGTGGTACGTGTACATTTTGTGCTATTGGATTTGTTTATTTGGATGGTAAGCAGGCGATTTTTCATAAATCTGTCATGAATAACCTCTTTCAGATAGCTGGAAGAAAAAACATTCACTTTCCTCTTGTGATCATGCATGGACTTTGGGTTTTGGGTTACATGTTTTGAATAGAAAGAGCTGTAATTAAAAATAATAATAAAAAAACTCATCATCATCACAATATTAAAGGGTCTTTTTTGGACTACAAAAAAATTCTATTTTATATACACGGGATAATAAATTATTTTTTTAATACTGTACAGAAAGACGCCGACATCTGCACCGGAATCTTTCAGTTTTCATGATTTGTAACCTATAAAATCATTTTTCAGAGCAGTTTGGTTGGCTTTAATTTGTGATGAGAAAATCAAGCCTCGTGAACCTCTTGAAGGGCAAAATTCCACTAGGTGATGGCGCTGCTGAACAATTTGTGCATTTCCTAGCAACAAGTGATTGCAAAAATATGCAATATAACTAAACATTGTGCCACGACAAACACCGAAATTTTGTAGACACTCTATTATTGTGCCACAAATTCTGCTGAGCAACAGGTTGGCAAAATGGGCATCTAAGCAGTATCTCCCACAAAATGTGGGAAGCGAAATGTTACTAGTGTTTATCTTTAAACCAAGAAAACATCTTGAGGAGTTAAAAAATGTTACTTGTGGGCCATGAGGCTTCATTTCCCCATCACTACGAGCTACTTGCAATGGGAAAATGAAGCCTCATGAAACACTTGTGATACTTTTTTGCTCCTCTAGATGGAATGCTTAATTTAAAGACACAAAAGATCCATTTCCACATTTTCATTACGTTCGCATTTATCTTTAAACCAAGAGCGCCATCTAGAAGAATAAAAAATATTATAAGTGCTTCATGAGGCTTCATTTTCCCACCACTCTTGGATTACAAATGAATGGAGATTAAATAAAATTGCATTCTACTAGTCTTTAACTTTAAACCAGGAAAACATCTTGAGGAGTAAAAAATGTTACTAGTGGGCCATGAGGCTTCATTTCTTCAACACTACACTGAACTTGTGATGGGAAAATAAAGCCCTGTGAACCACTTGTGTAATGTTTTCCTCCTCGAGTCTTGACGGTGCTCTTGGTTTAAAGATAAAGGCTAATGCAATGGAAATGTATGAAATATCGACTGCATCTTTAAACAAATGTGCGTAATCTTGAGTAGCGAAAAAATATCAAATGGTTCATGGGGCTTCATTTTCCCATCGCTACTAAAAACTATCCCGCCAAAAAGTGGTGGCAGAAATAAGTAAATAGCCAACAATTGTGCCTCTCAAATTCTAGCAAGTTGTCACAAAAATATTCAATGTGACAAAACATTGTACCACACATTTTTTTTCCTCATCAATTCTTCCTGGCAACAAGTGATTGCACAAATTTAGCCAAAAGAATTTTGTTGTCTCACAAACACACGCAAAACCAATGACTACCACACAAATCCTGCCTGGTAACAGGTGACCTCACAAATGAGGAAACAAACTAATGATTGTGACTCACAAAGTCTGCCTTGCAACAAGCATTCACAAAATACTTCACTGTTCAACCGCATCTGCATGGTAACAATCGGTCAGTAAAATGCAAATTAGTGAACGACGAATTCTGCCAAGTGCCCGCACGAATCCATAAATGAACAATGATGGCGCACTGGCGAACTACGCCTAACAGCGAAGATCAGTCAACCTGACCAGCTCCTGAGCCAATTGAATTTTGCCTTACAAATGGTGCTCAAATAAATATGTACAATTGAAATCATGCCCAACAAGTGCTCAGACATCACATTTGCTTGTGTAACCGATTGTGCCCTCCAAATTCTTCTTAATAAAATAAATGAACGGCAACAAAATGTGCCCTACAAATTCTCCATAGCAACCAGAGTTACAAAAAAAGACAATGAGTCATAAATTTGACCGAGCAACAAGTGGTCAGAAAAGTGCATACAGTGATCATTTTTGCACCACGTGGATTTTGTCTATCAGCGTAAAGTCCCTTGAAGATTAATAGGACTAATGATTGCGGCCCTCAAATTGGCCGTTGGAGGAGGTTTGCCCTTTAAAAGTCAACAAGGTTCTTGTGTGCCATCAAAAGCCGAGAGCCGAAGCCCCGTGCGGAGTTTGGAGCTCCCTCGCAGGGGATCACTAACGCCGTTGCTGTTAAATGTGCATTAGCGCCAAGTATCCCCATGCGCCAATAAGTGGCAACATCGTGCCCGCCACAATCGGTCCGGATGGAGTCTGGCTTTTTGGAAGCACATCACAAATGCATTGTTACACTAACTATTTATTGTATCTTAACTCCACTATCCACTGGAGACAGCGGAGGCCTCCACAAGACAACACAAATGGTCAAAATGGCAAGTTTTACAGCTACACTCACAAAATCAAAAATTATAAGCTAATGCTAGGCTAGTGCTAACTTCATACAACAACGAAAAGTTGCTACGGAAGCTGCTCGTAACTGCTGAGAAGATAATGAAAAAAAACACGCTATCGTGACATATCCCGGAAGTACAAAAATAGCAATAGCCTTGTGTTGTTAAGCTAACCTAAATTTGATCTAAGACGCGATCTAAAATCGCAGACGAATTGTGTGGATTTTAAGTTGAGATAGTTAGTTAGTTAGTTAGTTAGTTAGTTAGTTAGTTAGTTAGCAGAGAGGAAATATCAGGTCCAGAAAGGAAAAACCCTGCTACAGTTTAGCTTCATTTGCATGTGTTTTCACTTAACAAGGTAAGTTAACGAGCTCATTTGACTGCAAGTTGATTAGAAGCACCTGTGGCTAAAGTCAAACTGTGGCAGGGTTTTTACTTTTTGGATCTGGATTTCCCATCTCTGTTAGTTAGTTAGTTAGTTAGTTAGTTAGTTAGTTAGTTAGTTAGTTAGTTAGTTAGTTAGCTATCTTGAAATTATTTTTATGGGTTTACTTACCTTAGGGTTAGGGTTAGTCTGATTTTTCAAGAGTTTTATATTTTGTAGGACTCCAAAAACAACCTTAAAATGGCCACTTTGATCCATAATAACGGAATTATTATCTTTTTTTTTTAACATAGCTTGTTGAGAGGCTTTAGCAGTTTTTTTGTTTCTTTGGTTTCACTGATGTTTTAGACTTTTTCTGACTACTTCTGACGGGCATGTCAAAAAAGTGTTTCATTGCTAAGTAAAACAGAGGCTGGAGGCTGAATTCTCAAAAAGACTTGAGTATTTTTGGCTTTTTAATAAAAAGCCAAATTGGCTATCTTGTTATGTCTATTTGGGAACATATTTTGGAAATTTCTTTGTGGGTCCACTCATCATGGACAAGAAAACCAAAATTCTTACAGCTACATGAGACTGGCCCCCGGGGCTGAGTTTCACTTTATACGGTACAACATGCATGTATTATGGTAATGGCTCAATTATGATCACTTTACATGATATATTTAAGGGTAGTAGGGCTGATCAATAAATCATATTAATTTGATTAATTTGTCATTAAAAAAAAAAGAATTTGAATTAGATATATTGTTCAACAGAGGTTTCTCAAAAGTGGCAGAGTGACTCAAAATTTAAACTTTCCTTCATACAGGAAAACATTTTAAACCCATTAACACAATATGGCTCACAATTTCTGTATATACACTTTTCCCTTGTTTATTGTGAGTTTTTTGTCCCCAAAAATAATGGCAATAACCGGTTGCATTTGTTAACTTTTTTTTTTTTACATGTTGAAAAAAAATGATACACAAAATCAATTTTTTTTTTGTCCGCTCTGACTCCATGTAGTTGATTTTTTTTTTTTTTGTAGGAAATAAAATTGCAATAAAACAGGGATGCAAACATTACAAAAAGTTAAGGTCATAAATGAAAATCCAACAGAGTGAAGCCGCAACGAACCTGTTCTATGTTATTATTCAATAGGAGAACTATAGAGGCAAATATTGGGGTTTGGGGGTTTGTGGGGGGGGTGCGAATGACCTCGGGCGGCAGGCTTTGTTTTGGCCATGTAAAGTGTGATTGCCGTGTGAAGTGCGATCGCACATCCACGGCACCAAGTGGTGTAGAGGGACTCTAAGCCTGTGTGTGCGTTATAAACTTTTGAAATTGTTCTCAACAACATTTTTTGACTACATCACATTATTGATGTATGATTGATGAAGTGATTTCCCAAACGCTCAGCACAATGTTTTACAACAATTTCTTCGGGTTAAAAGACTTAAGACACAGGAGCCCCAGTGTTACTATTTCAGATCAATTTACATTTATTATTTTTTGATTGATTCAATACTTTTGTTTCATTACGAAACAATTCAGGTGGTCAAAATGTTTCGAGTTTGAATAAGGATGAACATTTTTGATAGACTACAGTAAATCCCCATATATTGGACTGACCTGCGAATCAAATTCTAGTATTATCTATGTTACCGTGTATAGGACGCACCAGCGGTTTGGCGACAATGTAAAAAACAAGAGCAAAAAAGAATAAATCTCGTCTTCTTAAACGCCTTGTAATTTCTTGTGTTCTTATCCGTTAAGTTATATATTTGTTTCGGGTTAAGTGTGTTTCAGATTTCCCACACTTTGAGCTGTCAGTGAAGACTGCACCATAGTGTAACGTCGAATGCGCTCGAAGCAGTTGTTTTTTCTTTTAATCGCAACACAGCTCAAGTTCAGATTACCATAAATACCCGAAGTTTATGATAGCCTCAATATGCGAAAAAACTACAATTATTAGATCAAATGAAAGGCCTTTCTGTGTGTTCTGCACATCGTATCATCCACGTCATCAGCTTTCCTATTTTGGGGGGGAAAAGTGTCTTATATTTGGGGAATTAAGTTTTTTTCAGTTTCAGACTAACCTGTAACCTGTTAACATTTGTTGAAAGACGATTTATATGATTATTTTCTTTGTCAATGTTAAAAAGGATACGGTTTTACATAATGATCTTATTAATAGTCACCGCGGTAAGTTGCGCGTGTGGAGGGGGTGCGAAATGTTTTCTCTCTACTAGGGGGAGCATTGCAAAAAAAAAATAATGTGAAGCACCGCATTAGGGATAGCGCTGTGAAAAATCATTGCATCCATAAATAGAGCTCCTTAAGTGTATCTAATGTTTGGTCTGGGAGCAGCGCCTTGCACCTACACCGAGGGTCTGCGGGAGTAACGTCTCACCTTCCACCTCATCCTCGGGCAGGTTGACCGGGGCGCTGTAGGAGAGGATGTCCGGGATGGTGCACATCCCCCGGTACATGAGCGTGGAGGTGACCGGATGCATCGGCATGGCTGCGACCCTCCTCCTTCCAGTCGCGGGGTAAAGGCGGGCGGGGGAAAATCTAGCGACGGGAGCCCGACTCGCCTCGACGGCCACCGGGGGAGCGCAGCAGCGGCAGCATCGGCGGCGGCGGCGTCGGCGTCAGCAGCGAGTCCATGGAACAAGGTGGAGGCAAAATCTTGCCTCGCTCACTGCCGTTCATTGAAAATTATTATAATCACAATAATAATTAAAGAAAAAAAGACAAGGGTGCGCGCACACGCTGCGACAGCGTGGTTGTGCGTGGCGGGGGAGCCACTTGTTGGCCGTGCGCGCCCTCGCTCTTCCTTCCTACTCCTACCGCCCCCCGGGGGGATGCTCACAGCATCCACATCCAACGGAGCGTGTGCGAGAAGCAACTCTTTTGCCGTCGCCCCGATCTGTGCGCCCACCCTCTCTCCACCCTCTCCACCTCTTTTTACGCATTGTTTGCGGCTTTCTACTAGCACGTCACGCATCGTGTCACTTGTACACTCACCCGGACACTTCATTAGGTACACCTGCACCAGGCAACCTTATGCGTTTGGAAAAAAAAAAAGCTAAGGTTTTTTGGAGGGAAAGATTCCCACTGAAAAGTCAAATCTTCATTTTTAATCGATAGATTTATGATGTCATTGGTTAGAATCTAAATGAATCCAAATGTTGTTTTTGTGTCAAAGTGGACTATATCATTTTGTTGTCATTGAATCATCTCATATTAATGAAATAATGGTCAATCGTTCTAGAAGAGCCAAATATCATTTTCAACACTTGTGTAGTATTTTGTCAAATCCTTTGATCTTTACATGAAGGGAGGGGGGTGCGAAAAGGATGATTTTTTTTTCCATGTGATGTGTAATTGCAACAAAATAAAATTTTTCATCATTTTGTTTTTATTTCAGACAATTTGATGCACTTATTTTTTCTGTTTTAGACTAGGCTGTAACTCGTGTAAAAAAATAAAATAAATAAAAGTTGTTAAATGCCAATTTAACAATCCTTTGTCGAATCCTTTGTTTTTTTCCCATGTGAATTGTAATTGCAATAACATTTTCATCATTTTGTTTTTATTTCAGGCACTTTGATGCACTTGGTTATTTTTTTCTGCTTTAGACTAGGCTGTAAATCGTATAAATGCTGTTAAAGAAAAAAAAAAAAAAGCTGTTGAATGCCAATCCCTATCCCAGGAATATTGGACACTCCAAAATTGCCCTTAGGGGTGTTTGTGAGTGTGAGTAGTTGTTTGTCTCTGTGTGCCCTGTGATTGGCCAGTTTCAGTGGGTACTGGCCAAAGACATCTAGGATAGGCTCCAGCACACCTGCGACCCGTGGCAACCGTCCTGCCGATCGGCGTCAGATTCAGGGAACCTGCGTCCGTCGTGCCCGCGGCTCTGGCGGCACGGCAGCAACCTAAGGCTCGGCTGCCTGAATCCTGCTCTGAGTCATGTGTCATTGTGTCCTTTCTAAGACACTTTGCCTCCAGCGGGTGGTCGGAGGGGCCGTAGGCAGCCGCACTTCCATCAGCCTGCCACAGGGCAGCTGTAGCTACATAACACCACTGGTGTATGAATGTGTGAGTGTATGAATAATGTATCCATTGTAAAGCGTCTTTGAGTATCTAAAAATGCTCCATAAAAGTGATGCGTTATGATTATCATTAATAATTCAATTCGACTTTATCATTAATTCTAACCGTCATTCTAGATTTGGCTCATACTTCAATTGAATCAGAATCTGAAAATGTAGATGACAGACTGGAGCTATTTTGTGTTAAAACGCTTATTTAAAAAACGGTGCTGATTTTTTGGGGGGCTGGAAGTTCTTGATATTATTATAGTAATATATATATTATTATAGTAATAATCCTTGTGGCATGATATAAAAGAATCAATGGAAAAAACACTAGGGAGCTGAAATTTCCAGCGGCTGATTAAAACAATAAAACAATTAAAACAATAACATTTCCAAATGCAACGATTCTGACATTTCTATGTCATTGCTGGTGGACGTGCGAGATTTTATGTACAAAACTAATCATTGTCCAAATTTTGGACCTTATAAAACCATTCTAATTACAATTTTTGAGATGCATTTTAATAGGATTTATGACTTTGATTTTCCTGCGATTTTTGCAACATTCTGTTGAGCGGCGGTCAAACTATGTCAGCAAACAGAAAATTCTTGGTTGACTTCTCTTTCACCTCAAGACAGTAGGTGGCAGTAAAGCTCAGGTAATGGCTTTCTCTTGTGTCATCATCATGTCACAGACTACAAAGTCAGACCATACCGTTTTTAATTTTTTTGTGGATGTTGATAAGTTCAACCTACATGTGTATGGATAGAGGTGATGCCACTGAACAATTTGAGTAGTTGAAGGAAAAAAATATTCATAAATAACTTTTACACCTTTAGAAGCATTTACAAAATTAGGAAAGAAATGTAATGAGTATCATTTGCAAAGTGTGTAACAAGGGTTAAAAAAGACTTTAACAACAAAAAAGATATCTTGTGATGTTTTAGGTAGCTTTCCAACCTACGTATTGGCTAAACAAATTGGAATTTTAAAGGGTTAAAAGACAAACAGGAAAAGATATTTTATACTGTTGACTATAAATACTTTTGAACTGATTTCAGTTAAAATCTTGCAATAAAATACAGACAGGAAACTCCAAATACACAAGCACATATCGAGTGTACTCAAAGCCGTCTCGCTACAAGAAAACAACCGCAAAGGTCAAAGCACTTTACGGAGCCAACCGTGGCTTCTGTCTGAATTTTCTTTTCTTTCTTGACCGACGCCCCCTGTGGGTTGATCGCTCTCATGCCGCCTCAGCCAGGTCTTTCCGGCACACTCAATCTTATCAAGGATGAAAGGTGTTTTATCTTAAGTCTTAAAAGTCCCTTCATAGTGTGACATTGTAATGTTGACTCATTAGAAATGTTGCTTTTCAGGTCTAATGTTGCCACTAAACTCAAATTCCTTGTGATTTAGTGTTTTCTCTTTGTCTAGTAGATAATTTAATCAGGCTTTGAGGGCTGATTTTTTTTTTTTTGTCTGTGATTTTTCTAGGACCCTTAAAATTTAAATCCAAATGAGCACTTGAAATCCAAGTCGCTGACTTCCTGTGTTTCGGACATTGCTTCTTGGGAAGGTTTGTGGATCTTTTCATGATACAAAAGTTCATTTTGCAATTCTAAGTGAAAATAGTTTGAGAGGATGAATTTTCTAAAACTCTCATGACAGAGTTCCACTTTGTTAAACCCCCTGGAGTGGAAATGAACCCAAGATGAATTTCAAACCCAAGTATCTGACTTCCAGTGTCTTCCCATGTTTAATTTAGTAAAATTCTGAGGGAGCCTTTGCCCAATCCTTTTATCTTTAATGCTCGCTATGCTAATTCTAAATATCAGAAGACTGCATGAGCTCCATTGATTGATTTACTGCATGCCAGAAAGTTCCAGTACGCAGTGCTCTATATGGCAAAGTTGCGGTCTGCTCTCTCATCAAATTATTCTTACTCTTATTCTACCTTCATTGCCCACCCGCAGGGAGTGCGATGCTGCCTAACTCATGTAACTATGTGTGACTTCTCGGTCTTAACTGGTTCCAACGACATTATCTATGCAGATAGAGAGGAGGATACAGAGAAAGAAAAGGTCACGGTGACACAATGTCCAAGCTCAGATCATCAATCGAATCATACGTGCCAAAGAGGACTAATCCCACTGTTTCTTGAGAGCTCTTTGTGGATGGGCATTCGGAAATAAGAACAGTTGCCTGCAAGTCAAGTCAGATTTTTATTTAGCGCATTTTATGAAGCGGCAATAGAAAATGTTTACATTGACAAACACTGGCGATGCCATCATAAACAAACCTTCCCTGTCGTACGTCTTTTCCCCGTTGATCGTGTAGTGCATGGGTGCCCAATAAGGCTCAGCTCTTTTGCAGCGATATCGCTCAACAAAGAGTAAAATGACACATTTACCAGAGTCAGAATAATTGTAAAAGTAGTGATTATACATTTGCTATAATAGATATAACTGCTGAACTGAGAACGACCAGCCTGTTCAATCTTGGGCCAAGTCAATGTCACTTTGCTTATTATCTACAAAATATCTTGCCACACTTGTAAAAATCACACACACACACAGACAAAAAGACATGTGTACCAGATTCCGGCCGTGTTGTTTTTAGGGCAGGAACCTTCATGTAAATTAGGGACATCTAAAATCAAATAAAAAGAGAGGGTTCAGAGAGGCTGCTTGAGAGCGCTTTAGAATAGTACTCGTGCAATCCTTCTCTGTTCTCCTCATGCATGAGAAAGAAAAAAATGCATTTTCTCCTTCTTTGTGTATAGTTTCTCACAAATGTCTAACAGGTGAACCTGACAACCAGGCAGCAACTAATAGGGATGGGCCACAAATAATATGAAATACAGTACACGAGGCGAAAGCGCTACCTGCCTCCATTATAGTTAGGCAGGACATGTCATGAGAGGCACGCTTTTATTTTGAAGTTGTTTCCGGAAGCATGGTGTAGTGACAATGGTCAACTTAATCGTTTCCTCCCAGAGCATGATGTAATACACAACGATACAACATATGTAGAAGAGTGTCTGTATACTACTGTATTTCTTGTACTATAAGGTGTACTGGATTATAAGGCGCACCTTCAATGAATGGTCTTTTTTTAAATCTTTTAATATATAGGGCGCACTGCATTATAAGGCACATAGAATAGAAGCTACAGTAGTTCCCGGGGTTGTGATACGTATCCACTAGATGGAGCTGCGCTAAAGGAAATATCAACAAAACAATCAGATAAGTTTGTCCTAACTTTATCAATAGAGAATCAGAAATTAAGAATATAGATGATTTGTGGAAAGTAATATCTGAAGAGTGGGAAAAATACCTCTTGATTACATTAAAAGAATGTTTAAATCAATGCCAAGATGAATCAATTGTTGAAAAAAAATATAATTAGGATTCAATTAAATATTAAACTAAACTAAACTAAAATACAGCAATAGAAAAATTTCTTGTGGCTAAGCAGCCTTCAAGAGTTGAATTTTCCATAAGTGGGAGTTAGCAAAAATAACCAAAAAATGGCTCCTTCAAACAAAAATATAGGACTTTCTGCGTGTTTTCAGGCAAGGTATGTTGAGATTTTCTGCGCCCTAATCCAATTAAACAAACTCAGTCTTTGTTGGACTCCCGGCAAAATATCTAACCGTGGCTTTGAGACTTATTTGTGGGTCTCCCCATAAGAAGAAACGCTGACCAAATTTCATGTTTGTAGTTGACATTGCAGCATCCCACCGTGCTGAATGCGACTTCCTCAAGAACATGCCCAAAAAAAAAAAAACCCCGAACAACTGTGATCCGGAGTATGTCAGCTTTTTACACAGACTCCTCACCATGAAGGCTCAAAATAAGACGTGCTTCTTCGTATTCCCTCGCTTCTCTGGATTATGTTTATCTCCGCCTCCTTACTACTCGTGTACCCCCCTTGGAGCTTGGACCCCGCCAGTAGTTTTCCCAGAGTGCATTCTGGCAAACGGTTGCTTGGGGAGATTCCGTAAGAGGAAGGAAAATGTGATTAGTGGCTTTAGGGGTACATGGAAGAGCCAAGTTTTTATGTGTTGCCGCGCTGAAAAAAAAAGAGACCGAAACGGTGGGATGGAATAGTATGAGAAAGCATTGCCAAGAACAGATTTTTGTTCAGGGTTGCCATTGTGCATAAATGGCACCGTCACAGAATTAGGAAACGAAGACGAGGTGCACGGCAAGTTGTAAATTTTTGCCGTTTCGCGGTTTAAAAAAAGAAAAACCTTTACACTGCCTCTAAAAGCGAGCTTGGTGGCTTTTATAAGGATTCGATGACGTAAACTCATTACATAAAGGGGGCGCTAAGTGAGATGGAGGATGATTAACATTTTCACGTGAAAAAAAACATGCGTCCCGGGGACGCACGGTGATCCCTCGTCAAAAAGTATGTCTGGGACGCAGGGAACAAGAGCACTGTAAATGGAGTCGTGAGCACGAGTCAAGCTAAGCGCTGATGTGTTTATTTTGAAGTTCATCTTCGCAGGACGCCATTGGTGTGGGCCATGACTTTTTCGTCCGTCAGGAATCAGATTTTTTTTTTTTTAAATCGATTTTGGGACATTTTATTTTGATTCTGTATCATAGTAAATCACAATCTTGAGTCTTACATGAAGCAATTTTTCGACATAGCTTTGTCAGAAATCCTTTTCAAACTTCCTTTAAAAACAGTCCCGATTTATAACAATAGTGCGAAACCAACTTTTAAACCTCTTTTAAATTGCAAACAAGCCACCCTGGACATGTTCCACCTTTGGAGGTAGTATGAAACACTCCTTATAAACCCATTGGAAGAGCTGATAGCATTTTTTTTTTTTTTTTTTAGACTCGTGTTACTGTTCTGTATAAATGACAATGGCAGACAAAGCTTTCTACCTTCGAAGGCAATAGCAGATAGTACTTTTTCTCAAAAAAACATCTTAATTTCATGTGTATTTCTGTCCATCTCCTGAAAGCACACTCCCCTGGGAAGGTACCCAGTGGGAATCCCAAGGGTAATCCAGCTTTACCTTATCTGCTTTCACTGAACAGATGCATTCATTTTTTTTTTTTGCAGTGCGGCTGAGGGCTGATAAGGAGCAACAGTGCTGTGTGTGCACTTCCTCGCCGTCAAGATAACGCAGTGTGTGTGTGCTATGCATAACGCAGGTCATTAAAAGCAGCAGTGTTGTTCATTAAAGCCCCTCCCGCCCCCAGCGCACCCCCGCCCTCACCCTCCAAACAACCCTTTGATGAGACTTAATGTTCCATTAGGCGAGCATCACTAGGATGCTACATGATATGGGGACTCATTAGTGCTCAAACAGGAGCTGTCTCCCAGGGCTGGGATTCCAAAATCTGTGGTGCGCCCTCTAGGGGCGGGGTTGTTTTTCTCTCCGAGTGTGATATTTTTTTTTTTTACAAATAACATCTCCGATAACAGCTTTCTATCAAACTTTTTAAGCCGTGCAACACTTTGAAAATGTCAAAAGAGTTTGTTTACCCGCTTTTATCTGATTTTAGCATTCAAGTAAGCGCAGTACAGGCATACTACGGTCCGGGACTGGAAGTGGATTATCAGAACACTCCATCCATCTGCTCCCGGATCGGCCATTTTGTTAAATCTTAGACCCCTTTGCGGCCCTCTGGGCAAAAGGTTTGCCCAACCCAGTTCTAGTATCATTGTGTTACATTTCTAATATAGCTCATCAAAAGTGCGCACACACTGTAGTCTTGGGAATCCTCACCGTAATTAAAACATATTCTGGTCGTTCGTCTCCTATCTTTGTTTCTTATTTTTGCACCAACTTCTTTTAGTGAGTGTGGAAAAAAAAATAATTGCATCAGATCCAGGTTATATTTTAAAGATAGCGTATCCCTGTTCGTAAAAAGGACTCTTTTCTTTTTCCTTGATGTTTTTTTGGGTGGGAGCAGGGTGTACGCTAACTATATTGAAACATTAAATGGGGTTCAAATGTTGCAGAAAGGCTGCTCTAGAGACACTAGTGATTATATCAGAGCCCCATGACATTTTTTCTGTTGCACACCCTCGTTGTTAATTATGCCTTGTTTATTGATCCATTTATTATAATTGTATGATTGTTGTTTAGAAGAGATGCGGCAAGAATGTGAAAGGGGAGGTCAACCCCCAAAATTCTTGACAGTGATATGTTCTTCACACGCTGTAGTCAGACTCGAATAGCACAATTGCAGATCATTGAAAATCTCTTACCGAGATTTCTTTCGCAATAAATTGGTATTTCAAGCGTAAGCGCTAATTGCTATCATGTTTGGGCAGCTACAGGCTTCACTTAAATTAAACTTCCAGGCGCCGTTAATTCAACCGCGGCTCTCTGTGAGACTAGGAAATTGGAATCGGAATAGACAACAAAACAGTTACTGCAGAGGTGTCAAACTAATTTTTATTATGGACCACATTGTAGTTCTAGTTTCTGTCAGAAGCTGCTATGACTGTGAAATCAGACACATTTTAGGTGTGTTTGTCACACTTTTAACGGGTTTTGAAATCAGAGGCCGGTACAAACTGTTCATAAGAAATATTGGTAACAAGAATGCCTGCCAAAGAAAATGTGCAAATTTTGGTATTTTAACCTAAAACTCCAATTGGAATCAACATTTGGCAGGCCGAATAAAACGATGTGGCGTGCTGGATCTGTCCCCCGGGTCTTGAGTTTGACACCTGTAGAAGGTTCAATAATTTAAGATTTAAGTAAATATGTGTACTGCAGTAATATGTAAGATCTAAATAATTTTCACATTTAAAAAAAATTCATGTACCCACATACACATGCATGAAAAGTCCGTGGTGGGGGGGGGCACGCACTTGCCGGTTTTTCACCTTTCCCAGGGGGTTATGGTCCCCATTAACCGTAAAAAATGAGAGATCACTATCTTCATTTGCATACTGTGTTTAAATTAGTGGTGCTTCATAAAACATATTATTGTTAAAAAACCTTTGGCAAAAACTTTCTAAAGACATTATCATTACAGTACATGAAATTACCAATGTTGTTTAAATCATGTGCATCGTCAAGGGTGCGCTACCGCTGTCGATATGTCAAAGGAGCCGTGTGCAATAAACAGGTCTGGAAAAGGCAACTCTTGAGAGGCTACTAATAATGATATCAGAGTCATTTTCCTTATTTTTGATGTTGTGCACCCCCTGGAGGGCAAAATGCCCCTGATGGAGCATCGTGTCTTGCTTGGCGGCCTAACCTTGTATGCACACCACATTTCTTTATTTGACGGGGGTAAAATAAAATCAAAGACGGTTTGATCCAAAAATGGTCAGGAACCACGATGGTGATATTTTAAGCCTTTTGGAAGAAAAAAAAAAAGTTTCTGCGCAGGGATGAGGCACTTTTGTAACAGCGGAGCGCCACTTCATGCGCCATATCCTTCCTTAACTTTCCCTTAAGTTGCGAGGATCACCGCGGCTATTGAATCAACTCGTCGGCGCAAGAAAAAAAAAAAATCCATTATTTACGCTTCTCTCCCGGGAACGAACGCCTGTGCCGCCTTTACCGGGGTTGACGCAAAGTGCGAGCCGGAATGTTCCAGCTGGGAGCTCGAGTGTAATGACAGCGGCCTCCTTTTCGAGCAATCCCTGCCCGAATGCTAAAAGCCTTATTATCTGGACAGCTTCACAACGTGGTCCAAGTCAAGTAAAAACACTCCAGATGTCAAGGTGAGTTTCACTGGCCGGCACTGTCGTCACGTTGTGCGTAGCCAACATCGTCGGACGTGGCGCTAACTAATTGCTTTCTAGTCCATGACAATTACTAACTGCTAATGTGGAAAGACAATTATTTCCCGCCATTTTTTGTGCTATCGCCAACAATGTTATCTCTTGAATGAATTAACATGCACACAGTGGACAAAATGCAGAGCTTGTTCAGATTAGTTTTGCGTGACTTTTTTTAGCCGAAACACACGTTGTTAACAAAAGGTCAAACAATCTTTTCGAAATTGCGCAAATGCATCCTTGCGTATAACAATGAATAGCAATGTTATTTCTCATCATGTCCATGCATAAAAGGGCGAAATGTTTACCTAATCAGATGAGCCGGGCACTTAGCTGGAAGATGAATTGTTTATGAAACATCAGACTGCAGCACCACCTCTTGACCAATTTACACACATTTGAGGAGAAAATATCAAGCTTGTTCTGATGAGCTGTTTACTTTCCTCAGCAAAAACATCAGTCCTTCAAGAAATATCCGACGCTTTCTTTTTTAAATTGCAGGATTGTTTAGCAGGATTTATCTCCCTTTTTTTAAGCCCAAATGCAATTTTTATGGTAATAGAAAAATGCAAATTTTGACATACTGACATCCACGTAATAAACAAAAAGTGCCGGTTTGGATCAATTTTGTAAATGCATTTTATATGCAAGTTGTTTGCAAAAAACTTAACTTTCTTATTTAATGGGGGTTATACATTTTTCATGCATCTCAGATAACTCATTCAATCACCATGACATATTTATTTATTTGTGAATTTTATTTATGTATTTATGTCTAGACATTCAATACCAGGTACCTATTTGTATAGTTTTCAGTTTGTATTTGTTCCATTTGTGTATTTGTTGATAAAAAGGAAGTTCTAAAAATGGCTGGTACTCAATGAATTATGTGCTAAAGTAATTGATTCTTTTGATTAATTAAGTATGAAATTAATCAATTACTTTGGGTACTAAAGAACGAAACTAATCAATTACAGACAATCAATCGCAGGTGCTTGTATGACTTCAAAAAGTGGTAGGCTAAAGGATGGTCTGAAATGGCTGGTACTAAATTAATAAAGTACAAAGGTAATCAATTATTTTGTGTTCTAAAGTACTGAAGCAATCGATTAATTTTTGTACTAATCAATTACTGTGAATACTAAAACCCGAAATTAATCAATTACTTCGGGTCCTTAAGTGATAGATTACTTTAGTACCTAAGGTAGTCGATTACTTAAGGACTTTAGCGCTTAAAAAGTATTGATTGATTAGCTTAGTACTTGATTCATTTACTACCAGCCATTTTTAGGCTCTTCTAGAGGAAAAAAAAAAAAAAAAAAAAAAAAAAAAAAAAAAATATATATATATATATATATATATATATATATATATATATATATATTATATATATATATATATATATATATATATATATATATATATATATATATATATATATATATATATATATATATATATGGGTTTGAATTTTTAGGATTGAATGAGTTCATAGCGACATTATTTCTCTAGAGATGTTCATGGAAAAATGTGTAGTGTGCTTTGTTATTCTGATGCATATTGACTGCAAAATATCTGACTTTTTCCTTTCTAAATTGTGTTGAAACAAATTTTATGTATCACAGGAAATAGCGTCATCGCTTGAAGATTTAACACCTACTTAAGGACAAAACAAGTAGCTTGTTCTGACAGAGTGAGCTGTTCGTATTCATAGAAGCCAAATTGTTTACAAAATATTGCATCTGTAACGCTCAGCTATCAAAGGCCAACTCTCAGTTCAAGTTGTCCATCACGGCTGCCAACTCGTGACGGACGAGGTCACGGCGAGGGTCCATTCGTCGGACATTTCTGATCGATTCTCGTCTCAGTTGTCGGTTGACTGACATCTCGCGCCTCGTTTGGGAAGCGCCGTCTGAGGCGGGATTATTATTGACGGGCCGCCTGCCGGGCAGATCAATCGGCATCACTTAGACGCAAACGGTCCCCTGTCGTTTGCCGCAGTGTGGCCGCGTCGTCTGTCATGCGGATTTTCACGCCAGGGTCTGACTTAGATGCACATTTTTAACACGGCTGCCAATGGATTTCGTTTAAGACCGCTAAGCTACACAGAGTGGACTTGTTGAGGTGTGTGCCTCCCCTAACCAATTTTAAACCTTATTCAAACTTTTTCACTGCTAATCCGTTGGTTTTAGCCAAAAACTGCTATTAATCCAAGCTAACATTATTTAAGTTGGGTAAAGATCAGCAAGTCTACGCAAAGACAACTTGCATGTACATGCTAACTAATTTGAGATGTTTTTTTTTTACATTTTAAATGCCAATGCTATACTTTAACGGTTGTAGCCAAGTTTGATGATGGTCATGGCTAAAAAAAAATCCTGTAAAGTTTTTTGGAAAAAAGTTAGCTAAGACCGCTAAGGCTATGCTAACTTCACTTGTGTTCCCACGCTAGCTGATTTTTGTCAGATTTTCTCAATGTTAAACCTTATTGGTTTTTGCCAAATATTGAAATTAGCTAAAAAAAAACTTGTTATGATTTTGTAAAAAGTTAGCTAAAGTCAGCTAAGGCTAAGCTACCTTGACTTGTGTTCCCACGCTAGCTAATTTTTGTCAAACCTTCTCAATGCTAAACCTTATTGGTTTAGTATTGAGAAATACTGCTATTAACCCAAGCTAAAAAAAATTCCACTATCATTATTCAAGGTGGGTAAAGATCAACAAGTATATGCAAAGATGACTTGCATGTACTTGCTAACTAATTTTAGATGTTTTTAAATCTTGCCCATGCTAAACCTTAATGGTTGTGGCTAAGTTTGATGATGGCCATGGGTAAAAAAAAAAAAAAAAACAACTTGGAGTAATGTTTTTTGAAAAAAGTTAGCTAAAGTTGAATATAGGCAGCTAAGGCTACGCTAACTTGACTTGTGTTCCCACGCTAGGTAAATTTCGTCAAAACTTCTCATTGCAAAATCTTATTGGATTTTATCAAATGCTACGGGTTTAAGTTGATGTAAGGGTGGTATTTTTCTTTTTAATAACCTTTAGATTTAACTTTCTATTCCTGGTAAAATGATGACTTAAGTTAATTCGTTCATCAACATATTCTTTTTGAAAATACAAAATACAACTTTAATAAATGATAAAACGATGGAATTCAAATTGAAGATTGACTATTGCATCTGATTGTCAAAGTTGCTGCATTGCTTAAGGACCAAAATGCGGCAGATGTCTTCGAACCAGCAGTAATCATCAAAACGGAACCTTATTGATCTTGTGCGATATTGATTTTGAGTGATATTGATGGGCCTGCAAATGTGGCTAACGTCAAAATGAAACATGACTAAAACTGCACCAAATAGCACGTGTTTGATTTCCCTTTGTTTTATTCCCCCTTGAGCAACCGGGGAAGATTTACGAACCGTTTTGTGTTGTGCACATTAGCAGCGTGTTGGTATGCACGCACAATTGCGGTGTGTGTGTGTGTGTGTGTTGCAGATGAAATTTATTACACAGCCTCTAAACAGATAACAAAAAATCAGTGCATAACAACCCACTACTCTGATTGCAGCCGCTGTTTTGTCACAGCTTTTCTGCTATATATCCATTTAATAGCAGTTTTTTTCCCCTCAAAACACAACTTTTTTTTTCTCGATTAAAATAATTAAATTTTAAATAAATCCTTTTTTTGGGGGGAGCGGGGCAAAAATGATCTTTTAACAAAAGAACATCTTTTTTTTCCTCCCACAACAGTTATAAGCAAAAGTACAACTACAGCTTCCTGTAGTTCCTGACCTGGACTACACACACTTTGGTTGGTATTTTGGTCCACTCCTCTGCACAGATCTTTCTAGCGATGTGATGTTTGAGGGTTGATGCTTGGTAACCACAGGTTTTCAATTGGGTTGAGGTCTGGAGACTGGCTAGGCCACTCCAGAACCTTGGAATGCTTCTTAATGGAGCTACTCCTTGGTTGGCTACTCCTTGGTTGGCTGTGTGCTTTGAATTGTTGTCATGCCGGAAGACCCAGACACATTTTATCTTCAAATCTCTGACCAGCAGAAGAAGATTTGTACCCAAAATGTCACAATGCATGACCCCATTCATTTCGCCATTGATATAATCCAATCTTTCTGTCCCTTTTGCAGGACAGCATCCCCAAAGCATGATGTTTCCACCCCTATCCCTCACAGTGGGTATGATGTTTTTGAAATGCAAATCACAAGTCTTCTTCCCTAAAACATGACAAGATGCGTTTAAACCAAAAAGTTTAATTGTGGTCTCATCTGACCACATCACATTTTCTCAATCCTCCTCTAAATCGGCTAGATCACAGGTGTCATACTCTCGTCCTCAAGGGCCTGCATCTTTTTGAATCGTTTAGATATGGGGCACCCATTTTCACAAAAGAACTGTTTAAAAATCATGCATATAACTGTTGCGCAGTTGAAGTAAGACAAGTGTGATCTCCGCCGCGTCCACACGTCAGTTTGAATCACAGCCGAGTATGGTGATGGCAGTAGTCAGGTGTTGTTTTTATGTAGTCAAGTTTTTTTGTGTAGCCCTGAATCGCTGCAGTCTCAAAGGGCGTCACCGGTGAAAAAGAAGTCATACAGAACATCATAAATGCACAACAACATCCTCTGAACAAAGCTCGCAGAAGGGGAAGGAAAAACTCAAAAACCCCATCTGGGGAAAATAGGAAACCTTCAGAAGGGACCACAGGTGGGAGGTGCAGGTGTGGTTTTTAAGTCTGATGATAATGAATGTTTACTCACATTTTCAGAAGATTTCAATGCAAGTATTTATTAGAAGTGTCAAATTTAGTTTATTGACTCATAATCGATTTTTAAAATGAATTGACACCTATTTTAAGAATCTACGAAGAATATAGATGAATTGTTTAACATCAGATGATCAAAATCCTCAAACTTCAGCATGCAAAAAGTTTTTTGAAAGTTTTTGGCTATCTTTTGCATTTCATCAAAATTTGACATTTCACTTCAATTTGGAAAACTGATGACCAAACCAGTGACTTAATCGGTTTGAAAAAGTACAACACAAATCGCTCTCATGTAGTATGGCCTAATTGTTGTTATTTTTTTATCACTAAAAACAAAACAACATAATTGGCAAATAAAAAAATAAGGAAAAATGATTTTGCATTCAACTTTAATGCATAATATAATGTAATTGAAATATTCCATTAATTGATGGAACAATCACTAGAATAACCGAGTAAAAAATATTCAATAAGGACAGCTCTTTTTTTTTTAACTTACTATGCTTTTCTGCAGTATAATCAGTGAAATAATATTTCATCACATAAATATATTTGGCATGGATCAAAGTTTTGACTTGAATTGGTTTGCTCTAAATTTTTTTCAAAACTTTTTTGGATTAGAACATTTGTGACTCGCTTGCACTTTTTGTGCTTTCGCAAAGCACCCGTTCAACTTGACAATTGCTTTGAAAACGACAGGAATGGCCGCCATTCCTCTGTAAAACTTTGCCATTCTAGCGACAACCAAATGCGAACTACTGGCGCAACGACAAAACAACCAACAGCGAATTTCAAGTGTCTTGTCCAGCCAACAAAGTTTCATTTTCATCGTGCAACACAAAGATGCCAAATCATTGGACAGCTGTTTCCTTGGGGTCCTCAAAATCCACCTTGACACTTGTCCGAAAGCCATCGTAAGCTAACGAGCTCAAATTCCACGGCGGACCACCTGTAAAGCCTCATGTTTATTCCGGAAACGCTCATTACAACGCCTGGCTGGGGATGACACGGATGTTGTGCCAGATGGGTGTCGTGGTAACGCAGATGTCAATGCGGTCTGCAGCTTTTTTTTTTTTTTTTTTTTGCGAAACCCCACCCCCAAGACACAGAGTGGCCAATCACAGCACAGCAATTTTCAACAGTTCTGAATCCAGTAGCGATGGTTGAATTTTTGTATACGTTACATTAGCTTTTCTCCTTGTTTTAGCTGAAATAATTTCCATGAATTTTCCAGGGTTTTTTACTGCCACATCCACAGAGAAAATTCGGTAACACATGTAAAGTTCAAATTTGGACGTGATAAATTTCACAATAGAAGCTGATAAAGTTCATGTTTGTAAGTGACAGATTTTACGTCATAAGGTGCTAAATTTCACATCATAATAATGTGATGAACTTCACATTGCAATGTGATAACTGCCAACCATCTATTTTCTATAGCCATGTTATAATTTGTTTTCTTTCTGGTACAGCGGAATTTTCAATATTTCTATTTTATATTATTTTTATAGTATTCATGTATTCATTATTTTATATATTATGCATGTATTATTTTTATATATTATTTTGTATTATTTATTTATTGTGTTTTGACATTATTTATTTATAATTTTGTATTATTTATTTATTTCTATATTACGTATATTATTATTATTATTTTCTATTACTACACGTTCATTTTCTATAGCCATGTAACATAATGTTATAATGCGATACAGAAACCTTCTTTACTCTTTCTTTACTGATTTTGTTTTTGTAAATATTTGAAACTCATTGAGTTACCATGTGAAATATAATGTGCAGTATTCAGCTGTTTTGCTCTGATACTAAATAAATACTTATTTTAGGAAGGTTGCAACTTTTTTTTAAACTTTCAAGAATTTTGTAGGGTATGAGACTTTAATCTTAGGAAAATATGTTAGTCATAAAAACTATATTTTCACATCATGATGCAAATCACAGAACCCAAAGAAAAATCTTCTTGATTTGTTTTGGCAAGCAGGAATGGACCGATGATGTATGTTGAATACTGTATTCAAATTCAAATAAAATTCGACGCAAAATTACAAAGCACAAAATTTGATTTGATTTTTTTTTTTTTAATTTGGATCCGCCACCGTACTACAATATAAAAATAATGGAATCATCTTGTTTTGATGAAGCTGAAGGTTTACGCCAATATGAAATGTGACATCAGCACACATGGTGTCTGCAGACATTGTGGCTCAATTTGGACGGAGGCTGATGAGATATCGATCGGTTGCGTGCGCATTTGGCAAATCCCGCCGCCGTCTGCCGGGCGACTTCATTCTAATTGGCCACGAAGTCGCTCCCACTCGGGTTTGCCGCCAGAAGGAAAATTCTCTCATCCTTTTGCTCAGCATTCAAGCGACATTGCTTTTGCTCAACATGATGACAACAAAAACCATAAACATGTTTTGTCTCACCCGCAAAAAATGGGATTTTAAAACAATGCTAATTTGGTGATAATAACTCATCTGTATTAAAATAATAATAATAATAATAATAATGAAAAAAACAATTACAAACAAGAAGAATTGTTTTAATAACTGTTTTTTCCTTAAAAAAACTTTATTTTTTTAAACGTTTTAGGCAGTTCCAACTTGTACTAAATTTGGCTTTATTTTCTGAAATGTAGGACTTTCTACTTGGGAGAAATCTGACAATATTCTCTGAAGATTATAAATACAAAACAATCTGGTTTTATTTTCACCCCACAAAAATAGTAAAAAGACAATTTACCATTACTAACGACTTTGTGTCAATCAATTGAGTGCTTACCCAAACCTTTACAAAAACAATGCATTCAGAAAATTGGGATTTTTATTTACCTTTTAATTTTTGGTAATAGAAAGTTTTTATGTTTTCCGTGCCACTGTAATACGACTTTGTATTTGCCCTGCTGTGTCAAAACACAATAAAATGTGAAGGAATTAAATAGAACACAGAACATAAAAAAAAACAAACAAACAATGGAACAAATACCTACAACTGTTACATTTCTTAGTTTTCTTTTTGTGCGACAAAAAAAAATCATTTTTGTCACACTGCCGCCAACAGCTGGTGTGTGAGCACACGCACACACACACACACACACACACTCACACACACACACACACACACACACACACACACACACACACACACGCACACACACGTAATGATTGCTGCTTCCCATTTGATTTCATCATAACGCCTTTTCCCTGTGTGCAACATTTGCTGCTTGTTTGACTGTGAAAAAGCGGAAGACCCCCCTCCCCACCCCAAAAGAAAATTCTATTGTTACTGCCAACGTGAGAAGAAAAAAACAAACCCACTACTGTTGATTGTTTTATGAGGTTAATTTCTCCTCAAAATTCTGTGATACACATTAGAATGATGTTTTACATTGTTGTTCTTAGTATGACAAATGTGCTAAAAAGGTTGGGGGTTTAAATTAGGGTTGCAAACCGGGATCAGGTTTTCATTCAGTGTATTCATATTCATCTTTCAAGTTCTAGGGTTATTTTTGTAGGGTTCCAAGATTCAGTTCTTTAAACCAGAGTTAGGATTTCAAATTAGGGTTGCAAGACAGATTTTAGCGCTCAAATTAAGGTTTCAAGACATAGTTTGTTTTTGAAGCGGAATTAGGGTCTTAAACCAAGGTTACGGTTTATAATTTGGGTTTAAAAGTCTCTCTTGGTTTCAAAGTACGTTTTCAAGATGGTTAATGTTTTTAAGTGAGGTGACATGGTTAGGGTTTCGACTTTGGACTAATGGTTGCCTTCTCTAACCAAAAATATTAATTGAATATATAGTTTTTACGCATGCACTTATTTTTTTTTTATTAATATATCAATATTACATATGGTAAATGATATTTCAGGATATTTAATGATATTCAACGCTTTTCTACCTTAAAAGGCCCTGGAAGTGCTTTAAATTCAACTACTTATTCACAAACAAGTGACGGAGGCGTGGACGAACAACTGGGTGTTCAGTATCTTCCTCAAGGATATTTCAACATGGTCACAATGGCCAGGGAATGAACACACAACAGCGTGGTTGTGAGACGACCAGTCTACCACTGAGCCCTGAATATGTCCGTTTTTTTTTCACCAGGTCAATGTCCATTTAAATTCAATTCAATTCAATTCAATATGAGCACAAAAATACTGTATAATCTGAATCGAAAAGACAAATGGCCCCCATTCCTCTTCACACTTTTATTTCCTCGCACACGTCGTCATTGATCAGCTGGATTTGTTTCCGCCCGCTCGCAGGCTGATGGAAACAGATGGAGAGCCAATTGCAGATGAGAAAATGAAATTACGCCGGTGGAAAAAAGCCCATCTTAACACCTTACCAATGGCACTGCTCCTAAATTAAAGGCACTCATGTGCTTCAAAGAAGGAAATAAAACCACATCGCTGCAACGCCAGTTTTACTTTCCCTGCTTTGCCACTACAATGCATTCACGAGCTTCTTTTTTTTTAAAAAAGATTCATTAAAAATGTTTGTTATTCTGTCATTTAACCATTTGAAGCACATTGTTGGTCTGTGAGAAGCGCAGATAGCATTTATTTACTCATTATGGCAAGGGTGGAAAAAACAAACCGGTGAGAAGAGGCTAGCTCAGAATGAAGCTAAAGAGCTGTAAAACTCAATAGACCTCAAGTTAACAAGCCCTTCAGTAAACAAAACCTAAAGCTAATATACTAGACCTGAGGTTAATTATAGCTGAAGCTAATATCTAAGCCTGTTGTTTACTAGGCCCAAAGTTAAATCTGATCAATTTAAATAGGTCTGCAACTAACAAAGGCCTGAAGCTAAGTAGCTAGTTCTGAAATTAGCTAGCCCTGAGGCTAACTAGTTCCAAAGCTAATTAAGCTAAAGATAAGTAGGACTGCGATTAACAAGTAGGACCTAAACCTTGCAATACCTGATGCAAACTAGCAATGAAGTAGGAAATATGGTGATGTGTGTGTGACGTGGCATTATAGTCATCTTTTTCAAGGTACAAATTGCCGTTTTACAAGGCCTTTATGCTAATTACAAATCCTCCTTTCTGCATCGAGTAGACTTCAAAATGTTTTCCACAGGCTAAATAAGTAACATTACATTGTTTAGCTTAAAAAAAAGTCAGAGGAGCTGAGAAATCCAGAATAAAAACATCATGCAAGAATATTTTTACAACAAAAAAAAAACCACACGCTGTAACGGCATCTCGCTAGGCTAAAAATAGAGTTTACAAGCGGGACAACTTCCAAACCTGACGGCAGTCGGAGCTTCTTTTTTGCAGAAGTAGTGTGTGTGTGTGCATGCTGCATCAATGTTAGCGGAGCTAGCGTCTCACAGCGCCGCGCCACTTACATAACGTCGGATGACATCAAAGTCAATCTTGTTGGCCTACTTGGAAGTTTAGAGATATTCTTGATGCTCGGAGAGACATTTACGACAGTAAAAAACAGCTGCCAATTTGTTTAGTTTATATAGTAACTAACGATGGGCATTGCGGCTTGACAGCGTACCGCGATATATTACGATACTGCAAAAGCGTATTGCGAAATAATGGGCAGCGTTTATTAAAATAAAAAAATGATGGCGTGTAGATTAACTATGACAGAAAAAAAGAAAAAAATAGGATAGAGAAATTCTATAAATGACAATCTTTTTCGAGAAACAGCACATCATTGGCATCTTTGAGCACACATTAACCCCCCCCCCCCCCCCCCCCCCCCCCCCCAAAAAAAAAGCATTTCCAGGGCACAACATTCTCTTGACTGCATGAAATGAAATGAATGAAAATAGAACTTATGGAATGGACAATTTTGTTTATCTTGTTCAGCTTCAGGGCTTTTTCTGACTTGACGTTATGGATGGCTGACTGCTGGCTGTAGCACTTCATTTTCATATTATGGTCTGCCTTGCTGGACCCTACTTGGGAAGCGCTTGTTGTGGCTGGATAGTGTCGTTGAATGTGAGTGGTCACATATGTCCGTCCTTGCTTCAACATACGCGTATTTTGCATTAAAAACACACGGCAACTTTATGCACAATGCTGTTGTCAGGATTTTTTTAAGGCCGAAATGTTTCTAGATAGACCATTTTTGCCCTATTATTTCGAACAATTTTGTACCTAACTTTGTCTTGGTCAGCCATTTTGCGACTTAAATCAGAGGCAAAACACACCAGGTCGGACAAAAAAAATGTCATGTTCTGTTGGTATTTGTTGTGGGTTAGTATCGAGTTTTCTGTTCTTTTCTGTTTTGGGCTTTTTCTGTGTTTTTAATTGTGTTTCCAGTTATGGAATTTTTTTGTTATGTGTTTAGGTCATATTTGGTGCCCTTCGTGTCTGTACTCGTCAGCGTGATTGCGTCCACCTGTCTGCGTTAACTTCATTCCCTTGTGTAGGCCAATCCGCTCTCTCTTCCAATTGTTTCTTGTCCAGGTGTTCCATGTTGTCTCGATGTGAGTGTATTTTTTAAATGACTAGTTAGTGTAAAGCGCTTTGAGTACCTAAGGTAAAAAAGCGCTATATAAGTGAGAGTCCATTATCCATTAACCAAGATCCCCATTGCAACTAACGATAATGATAAAGTAAGCTAATGCTAATTTTCACTGGACAATCGCTATGAATAATAGTCTATACTGTAAATAGTTCTGGTCAATGTGTATCAAGATGAAGCATACAAAAATCATGTTAGCCCGTAAACACCTTAACAATGATGTAGGCTAGTTGCTAACGTTAGCCCCGCCGATAGCATCTTTTTTTGAAACATGTCTCTAACCTAGCCAACTTATCTTGAATTTCAATACGAACTTTATAATTGTGAAATGCACTAACTGTTTTTGCCAACAGTATAAGCAATGCATCACTATGCTGTGAAGCTAAGTTTTAATGGGATTAAAATCCCCCCAAAAAATATTATCTTGTCCTTAAAGCTTTACAATACAATACAGATGAAATGATTTGTATTGGTTTTAGGCTTAAGCCAGTCTTTCACTGAATGTGTAATTAGCTACATTTAGAATGACAAAACCATGTTTCCAGCTATGTTGGCGAGAGTAATATTAAAATAATGTAATAGTAGTGTAATGCATTACATTTCAAATACAGTAATATTGTAATGTAACTATTTACTTTCAAATGACAGTAATACGTCATAAATAATGCATTACAGTTTCACAGGCTAATCAAGACAAACAGTTTCTGATGATTTAGCCCATGAAGGAACCCATCTGGTCTTGGTAGGCACGTCTGTCATGAATAGACTAAACTAGACTAAAGTCCTGACTGCAAAATCAAAAGAAGTCGATATGGTTTCAAGAAAACATTTTATGAGGTTATTTTTATATGCTATTTCCATGGGTCTGTTAAAAAAACAACAACAACAACTTCCAGGAGCGATTTCAGCCCCTGAAGTCATTTTCATCTAACAACATGAAGCTCACAAAAGTCTCAGGTAGCCAAATGCTAGAGCTGGACCAGGCACGTTTATTCTTCAGTCCATTTTTTTTGTCCTTGCGAGTGGACAGAGCATGGTGGCGATGTTTGATGACTACATACTCATTAAGTTCATAAAACTATTAGTGAAGCTAACCTTTCAAGCTCAGAGCTTGACTAAGCTTGTGAGAAGTTAGGGCTTGTGTTTTGAAAAATGTTTTGTGGCACCTGCTAGCTTTGGCAGGTATGTAGCAGCGGCTCCAAACAAAATAAAGCAAATATTTCATAGTCAAATGTGCTTTTAAAAGTGTGCGCTTATTGACCTGTTCTTCTTCTGCCTTCGGAAGGAATGAGCCGAGCGTGGCAGAAAACGAGCTGTTTTCTTCCTAAGTGGGTCTCCGGTGATTTGTGTGGCAGAAAAATGTCGCATTGTGGCGGGTCGTGGCCCACCAGCAGAAGTGGGTCGGTTTCGTGTGTAAAGATGGATGAGCGCTGAGTGAAGCTTATTCACAACATAATGAATACCTGCAGGACTTCCCCCTGTACTATTTTGGGCTATGCAAAACAAAAGGCAAGATAATTGAAGAAGTGCGAGGACATACATATTTACATATTGGTGAACAGAACTACCGTAAACATATGTGGAAAGGAGGTGACCTCCATTTTCAATTCAACGTGTTTAAAACTAAAAGGCATATACACAAAAAAGTGAACGAATCAGCAACTAGCCAACCAGAAACCAAATAACTAAAAGATCGACAAGGTGACTGATAAAATAGCAAAAAAACATGTGAAACAACCGACTTACCAGCTCGAATAACTTATAGAATAACCAGACAACTAACCAACCAATCATCTCACAAATGCCCAACCAAACAACTGAAAAAAAAAGACGAATTAAAACAAGCTCATATTTTTTTTTTGTTTTTACCTAAAAAATAAAACATTAAATTTTAAAGACAAAAAAAAATACCTTAAAAAAGAATCTAATGCGCCTCACTCAAACATTTAAGTCTCTACAGTTTTGAACCCCCCCGGATGACATTTAACCATGGAACACTGTGAAATGGTGTTCCGCTTAATAAGCGTCCGCCTCTGACTTTTTTTTTAGCGGGTGTCAAGCGTGCTAAGACAGTCGCAGGGCACAGACGTGAGTGTGAATAAAGCGCCCGATAATGGCTGATGACCTCAGACCTTTTGAGATGGCACAGCGGCTGAAATGGAAAATCATTGACATGCATGAGAAAAAAAAAAACCTATAAAAAGACTGGAGATTGGGGCACATTGGAGGCACATTATAATAATTCAATTCAGATGGGTTTAGTCAAAGATGCTAATTTGAAAAGGAATAAAATAAGTAATACAGTGGAGAACAATGTAAGAACAACTTATTAGTACAGATTAAACATCAAATATCCAACCGACTTAACCAACAAACCTACTATCCAGTGTGGTAAACAATAAACCAAGCACAACACTACTCACCAACCAAGAAAAGGAAACAACAAACGACTTAACATCAACAAATTTGGTGGCAAATTGACCAATCCACAAATTGAACGAGCAAAAACGATAAAAAAACAAAACAAAACACTCAAATAAACCAATTGAATAACCAAATGATTGACTTCAAGGGTCGCAGGCTTGCATGTGCCTATCCCCGCTGTCTTCTGGCAGCAATCGGGGCACACTCTGAACTGGTTGCCAGCCAATCACAGGGCACACCAAGATGCATGACCATTCACACACCCAATCACACCTATGGGCAATTTGAAATGTCTAATATAACTACCATGCAAGTTTTTGGGAGTGAGGGAGGAAACCGGAGCACTCGGAGGAAAACCTATGCAGGCATGGGGAGAAGATGCAAACCCCACACAGGAAGGCCAGAGTCAAAATCCACAACTACATGTGAGACGGACATGCTAACCAGTCTTCCGCCGTGCTGGCCACTAGCAAGATAACTATTAATCAAACAATTACCAAACTAACTCATCCAACAAACCAGTTAACTAATTCATCAACTGAGGTGCAAACTAACCAATCAAGTCATTAAAACAACCACCAAACCAACCAAGTAAGCATTCAATTGACTAACTAATTAACTAATTACCTAACTAAGTCACAGAGTAACCAACCAAGCAGCTAAGTAATGAATCAAAATGACAAAAAATACATATACTTTCTTTAAAGTTGCACAGGTTAAATATGTAAAATAATGACTACTGCACAAATGTAGGTCTACAAAGACGTTGGCCGTGATCCTATTGAGAAACTATGTGGTGTGCATCAGGGAGCATTACAAAGTGAGATCCACTGCATCTGAAAATAAACTCATTTGCATGCTTGCTAACTGCGGGCAACAAATGACATGCCATCAGCCACGTCTCCCCATTAACAGTTGACTGTGAGGAATCAACAACATTCCGTGCCAGAAAAATGACAATTTAGCCAGAAGATGCTTTTAATACTACTGTACGATGTGTGTGTGTGTGTGTGTGTACACGAGGCTTCAGTACGCAAGGGAAGAGGGATTCCGAACAGTAAAACGGAAGACGAGCTAGCGCGCAACGATTCCCATGGGAGTGATGAGGTGCTCCTCTACACCCACGCAGATTAAAGCACAGGATGGCTGGATGGAGGTAAGGAAGGAAGGAAGGAACCCTAATCCAAACAGTTATTAACTCATGAATGGTCTGACAAACTGGAAAACAAACCAACCTAGAAAAAACACAACATACTAAGTATGGAAATGTAATTGGCAAACCATTGAAACTAAGTAAACGGCCAGTCTTTATTAACCAACTAATTCACGAGATTACTTGAAGATTATCTAAACAAATACCTAAATATTACTTCAACAAATAACTATCCACTTAATGAACTCTTTCTGTGCCATGGACAAGATATATAGAGTGGACCCCCGCCATACGAAATTAATTCGTTCCGGAGTTGGGATCGTAAGGCGAAATCGTCGTATGGCGGGCAATAGAAACTTATGGTAATTAGCTAATGCGCGCAAAACCCAAGGTAAAAACATCCAAATTGTATATACATATGAAAAATTTGTCACAAAAAAGTATAGTAAGTACTACGTATATACAATATACATGTAAATGTTAAACAACACCATAAATAAAAAATATATAAAGTAAAAATGAAATTTTATTTACCTTTCAGTGGCGCTTGTTATGCACATATGCCCTAGTAAGGGTAGCCTAGGCTAGGCTAGGCTAGCTTCGTATTTCTTGATTATCTCCAGCTTCGTTTCTTTACTAATCATCTTCTTACTTCTACCTTTAACATCACTAGCAATCTTGGGACCAATATTGGTCGCCGACCAATAGCAGACCAGCATCTTAGTGACGTTGTGATGCCAACCGATAGCAGACCAGCATTTTCGTGACGTATGCAGTGACGCATGTAGTGATGTATGAGCATGATGCGACTCGCAGTCATACACACGTACACTGATCGCCAAGTTTGAATTTTGTGATTGTTGTTGATGCTGTAAAGTGGGAAAAATGCTGTAAAAAGGGGACCAAAAAAAATGTGTGTTCCACTTTGTAACATGAAAAAAATGTAATCCAGGGATGCTGTAACCCGGGGGGTTCACTGTATTTTTTTTTTTTTTTTGGAATAGCTGACACCCTTGGCTAATGCTTACCTAACATAAGCCATTTGAGCACTGTAGTGATAATCATGACCATAGGATGGCAGTGTTTCCACACTTACAACACAGATATTACCTACACACAATTCAATATACGAAATGGAAATCAATCTTTCATATGATACAACCTTACATAGACATCGCAGAAAATATTCTGTCGGCTTTGAAAGATGAGTAAAAATGCTAAATACACTGGCCTTCTCAAGGTTATCTTTATGATTTGGCAATACAAGAGTTAAACAAACAACTAACAAATCAACTCACTAACCAACTAATTAAACAACTACTGTAACTACGTAACCAACTGAATAAATAAACTAACAAAGCAATCTTTTATTTAACCAAATAATTAACCAATGCAATGCAAAAACCCAATCCGACAGAACAGACAAATAGATGAAAATAACCAAACTATTGATCTGACTGTCGGTTTTCTGTCGCATAGCGGTACCATGTCGCCTTTATAATGTGTGCCAGTCGTGTAATTCTAACCTTTCACAACGGCTGTGAGATTCTGCATGACGTCAAACGCGATCCCCAGGACGACCGGCACGCTTCTCTGCCAGCATTTTGTCACTTTTCCTGGGGCGCCCCCCTACAGACTGCTCTGACGTCACTGCGCCCTTGCCTCGTAGGGTGTGGAGTTAGCTGGCCCCAGGGACCCCAATCTCCCCAAAATAAACACATCAGTCATACATGGTGCAGACATGTTATTTTATTGGAAAAATGAAACAGAAAAAAAGTTCCTGCACATTTTGCTGGAATTTATATATGTGCACAAGCGCACATTAGCATATGTCCACTGTACAATACAAGGGTACCCTCATGACAAATGGTTAACGAGTAAACGCTTCACTAGGACCAACTAAAAGGAATTGTATCATATGCAAAATATGAGTTGTTTTTTTTTAAAAAGTAGTGTAAACAGTCAACAAAGGCACACCAGTGTAGTTTGTTTTTACTTGACATTTCCTTAAGGCATCCCCTAAAGCGAGATGCTCATTTTTCTCCCTCATTATCTATCAAATGAATATAATTCAGCATTTTGGGGGAAATTTATATTTTTATAGCAGCCATGTTAAGGAAGCTAAGTTTGTGATTTCTTGATGCTATTTCAGTGAGCGATGAACGCTTACAAATGTAGCAAATTTCAGGATTTTATCAGGGTTCGTAAAAGCTTACTAAGATGTTCGCAAACAGTTTTTCTTGTTCTTGAAACTTAATCATGCCTTTTTCTTAAAAAAAAAAATTCCAAGGGGTGTAAAAGATGATCTAAGTTTCTTGCTAAACAACGACATCTTCAGGCCATACGTGTAACTGCAACTTTGATGGAATGCTCGTGCCTTCATAGCGATTCATCACGGGAACCAACCAAGAGCTGCTCTGAGCCTTCTCCATTCGTGGAATGTTTCTTCGATGTTTACCCGTCATATGCTGCATTCAAGGAATGTGGGGAAGTCCGATCTCAAACTAAGAAAAGTGCACTCAAACACCTCTCTGAACTGGGAGGTCTGACATTTCAAAAAAGGCAGCAGCCATCAGCCATTTTTGTTCACGTTCAACTTGAATGCTTTGAGGTCAGAAGTGAAATCATCTGAGAGGGGTAATTCTGACTTCCCACCTTCCTCGAATGCAGCATTTAGCGAATCTGCGACATGAGTTCAGAATACTGTGAGTGCCTAAATAGGCTTATTGCAGCTGTTACTCTGACTGTCAGGGCTCTTTGTACACATCAAGGCATTGCTTGAGCACTTATCAGGTGGAAAATAGGGATTTTTACATTCAAAACGCCCTGACGCACCTTTAACTAAGCGCATAATACATGAGAATAGAGGAGGGAAAACTCCTTTGAAGGGTGATTTTTAGAGTGAATATAATATTAGAGTGTGTGTTATTTCTTAATAAATGCTAGTTAGCTACTTTCGTTAAAATGATTTTGTGACGGCTGTAAAATTTAATAGCATTAAGATCATGCCTGAAAACAAGTTATTTCCTGAAGATGTTTTTTAGCATACAACGTTTTTCTGTGTAAGTCAACATCTTACTCAAGGAAAAACACCACAAACATTAAAGAAACATATTTGTGATTCCTTTCTTCACTTCTTTAAGCATTGGTGTATTTCCGTACCGGAAATTTGAATATACGTTTGCATCATTGTCAAATATCAAAAATAAGATCGATGAATCCCAAGTGAGTTGCAGGAAAACGAGTGTCCGTATTCGTGTGTCCGCGAGGCCCCTGAAGATGCCACGGTAACGGTCTTGATTTAGTCTTCTGCAGAAGACTTGCTTAGAGTTCCTCAAAGAAGGCCACTCGGGACTTGGCGCTTTGTAGTGTCAACTGCAGAGGAAATAATACAAAGTGCCGCCGCGCGAGGACGTCTCAATCAGTCACGGGCCAAATGGGTTTTCCGCCCCGAAGTCCTTTTATCAAACAAGTGTCTTCAAAAGATCCAGTAAGACGATCGATCATACTTTGGTTTAATCAATTATCTCTTGGTCATCTTGGGAATTGAATGTGATATTTCAATACCAAATTTTAAGAATTGTCTTCCAAAGATGAACAAATACAGTTGAGAGAAGACCTTAAGTGTGTTTTTCAGAACCGTGCGCTAAGAAGCTTAGAAAATAACATTTCGATCAAATGATTTAACGAGTGAGTGCCCTTGAGAACACGTATGAAGTGCTAAGTGAGTAGGTTAGTAAGCTAAACCGCGCAAGCGTGCTCGGTGGCTTCCCTCGGCTAATCAAACAAAACGATTTTAAAATGGAGGATAATTGAAAGACCGTTAGTGGCCTTTGGTGGGTTTACACGCATCGATCCCTTCCTGGATGCGGACGGATCTATAACGTGGAGATCTATAACTTCATCGAGCTGCACAAGGACAGCAGACCTCAGAGCCAAACACTGGTAGTTATTTAAAATGTCAATGGCTGCCAAATTTACAACAAAGTGTGAAAGTACATGTTATGCTTTTTTTCACAGCCAGCTCAAATTTACTCAAAGCTTAAACGTAAAATAAAGAAGTTCATGTTGTGTACTAATCAAAAAACTTTGTGAAATTGTATTCAGTATTACCGTATTTTCCACACTATAAGGTGAACCTAAAAGCCTTCTTTTTTTTAAAAAGCTGATGGTGTGCCTTATATATGGATCGATATTGAGATTGGGATTCGTAGATGGGGACCGGACTGATAAAGTAAGCTTTACCTGTTTCTTTTGTGTGTTTACAGTTGAACAAGGTTGCTCATATTGACACAGAGTTATACTATTGAGAGTTTAGAGTTATTATTTGAGTTATTATTCGTATTACTTTGAGTCTTACTATATTGTGATTGAAAAGGTTTTCAAATATGTCATTAATTGAGGGTGCGCCTTATAATCCGGTGCGCCTTATAGTGCGGAAAATCCGGTCCTTAAACCAAATTTGCTTGAATCTGAAATTCATTTTGAATGTGATTTGCTAAGTTGAAAAAAATACACTGTCCAGTATACTTATTTGACTGTAAATAATTCCCCAAGGCCCAATCCCAATACCCACACTTCCATCCTTGTGCCCTTCAATACCAGTCATGGTGTGTGTGTGGGGTGGGGTGGCATGGGATGGGGGCCTTAGTGTCCGTGGACGGTCCTCAGTGCAGCATTTGGCATTGGAAGAGTCCTTCGCTAATCATCCGGAACACCTGCCTCCGGCACTGTGTTCTATTTCACTTTTGCTCGTCTTTGCTTTCTTGACGCTGAGCTCAAGTTGCCCATTTCTGAGAGAGCAAGATGAATGTGTTCCGCCTGCCTGTGCTCGAAATATATCAACTTGGGTTTCTGCTAATAAGCATGGATGTGGTGTTGCTTTTTTCATCTTTTTTGTTCCTTAACAGATAATTGAGGAAAATAAAGTTGGATAATCAGTGCGGGGAGATAAAGAGGGTAGGCTTGCAAGTTTGTCAAAAGTTGGAAATAGCATTGAACTTTTTTTTTAATTTTCCCAAAATACTTTGCATATCATTTTGTTGGACTTTATCCCATGGTTTTAGTCTTCACTATTCGTGACGACGACTGATTGTTAGTTCTTAAAATCAGCAACTTCACCAACTTCTGGTAGAGTGTTTATTGTGCATTTCAAAATCTGGATTGATAGCGTATACTGCTATACTGTATGCTAGCATAGCAGTATACGAGAAGATCTTAACGATAAATCCTAACATGAATTTAGGATCAAGTTCTCAGCTCCCAAATAACTAGGGAACTTGAGAAAAAAAATGCTGAGTGTTTCATATATGAGTAAGTCTTTTACAAGATGTACAGAGTAATGATATAGACAGTTACATTAGCATTTTGTGTTAGCTATTAGCTTGCTTGCTATAGATTAGCTAGAGCATATGTGAATAATTTGTGCAGCAGCAAAAGAAGACATCACCGTAATCGACCGGCTAATTTGGTGTTGTTTTACAAGAAATTACACGTGTTTTCAAGAGAATAAGGACACCAGATTATGAGGTACACCTTCAATGAATGAATTTTAAAACTGTTTTCATATATCGGGCACACCGCATTATAAGGTGCATAGAATAAACGCCACAGTAGTGTGTGGGGTTTATTAATGCAGCTACTAGATGGAGCTGCGTTAAAGGGAATGTCAACGAAACAATCAGATAAGTTAGTCAGACTTATTTAATAGGCAATCAGAAATTAAGAGTAAAGATGAATAGTTGAAAGTGCTATCTGACAAATGGGAAAAAATAATTCTTGAAAGATCAATCCCAAGAGGAATTAACAGTTTAAAATAAAATAATCATGATTCAATTCAATATTAAATGTATTTTTTAATCAAATTGTAACACAAAACTTTAAAATGTATTGTTTATTTATTTTGATTTATTTAAAAATCACACTTTCTTTAAAAAAAAAAAACACGTTTTTGAGGCTCTTCCCTATATGAATTGCTTCCAAAAAATGGCTTCATATTTCGCAAACAGGGTGTTTTTACAATTTTAATTGTAAAAAAAAAAAAAAAACATTAACTACTGAAATGCAAAGGTAAAAATTGAAGAATTTGCATTGTCGTTAAGTTATTTTATTTTTTCGCACCCCAAAAATGAAAACCCGCGGTTTATGCACTGTAAAAAAAAGCACCAGATCCTAAGGTGCACTGTCAGCTATTTGAGAAAACGGATGGCTTTTTTGTGCGCCTTCTCACGCGGAAATTATGGTAGACGTAAATACTGTAGACAATCTGATAACTACCTATCAAACCATCCATCCATCCATTTTCCAAAGACATCGTTTATAATCATGTTTAATCAATTTTAAACTGCATTTTTCCAGTTACCACTGTTGATATGTGATGATTTCCACTGAAAGAATTCATGTGACGCTCGCAAAAACTTTGGCAATGGTCAGTAGGCTGCCCAAAATAGTCAAACGTTGCACTTCACAGTGCTACATGTTCGAACTTGTTAAACGCCCCAAAACACCGAGCGCCGGCGGTTTAACCGGATTAAACTTCAAATAATCAGATTAGTGGCGGAGAACAAACACTAGCAGTTAAAAGGTGCTGAAGTAGTAGCGGTAATGTGAGAGTACCTTCTTGAAGTTGCTGTGCTTGCTGGCTCCCTGCTCGGCATTGTGGTCGTAGACCATGTCCAGCGGAGTCTGCCGCTCCTTCAGCTTCAGGCTCTCGATCTCTGTTTTCAGCTCGTTCAGCTGCTCCTGGAGGTGCTTGCTCTTCTCCATATACTCCACTCTAGAACAGGGGAGATGACATTGAAAAAAATGGCGGGTGGGGACAGCGGTGCACCAACACTAGGAGGGTGTTACGGAGGTACACACACTGTATATACAGTATATAGAATATATTTCAAAATATATTATACTCAATGTGTTGGAAGATAAGTTCTAAAGAGAACATCGTTCTCATCAGTAGTCTGGCCCCGTCGCAACATCTAATTTGCAAACTAGCTATGCTTTCACCCCAAAAATGACATCTTCTCTTGAGATAGTCTGCTGGTGTGGGAGTGCACAATCATCAAACATAGAAAGACGGAGGAGTCAGATGGGAGGATTCTATTCATTTTTTTTAGGGAAGTTCAACTTAACAGCGAGCATGTGGATCTGGGTTTCCTGTGTTGGCGTGGTTGCTGGAGAAGTGGTTCTCAACCTTTTTTCAGTGATGTACCCCCCATGAAATATTTTTCAGCCAAGTACCCATTTAACCAGTCCAAAGCATTTTGGGGGTAAAAAAAATGACTTAAAACCTTTCATCGGTGTCTGATTTATTTTACTTTGGACCCTTTCAAATTTCATTTGTATTGGTCAACAACAAAAAAATATTCAACATAAAATGTCTTCTTTCGGACCACAGGAAAAAATCTGTTATCAAAAAGAAATAACTTAATAATTAATAAATATTTTTCCACAAAAAAATCATCAATATAAATTGTCAGACCTGCTTTCTAAAATAAATAATTATGAGTAAATATATGTTCACAGAAAAATATTAAACATAAAGCGTCCTCTTTCGGGGTTATAGAAGAGATTTGTTCACAAAAATAAACCAGTAACTTGATGGGTAACGAGAGGTGGCACATGACAAGTCGGCTGGAACCATTCTAGTATGGGGAGTATCAGGGTTTTTACAACAATGAAATTGAATAACCTACAGAAAATAAATTAGTTTTATGAAATTATATTTTCCTGAAAGAATTAATTAATTCAATAATTGGTTTTAAAGCATTTTTCCCTGTTTGTTTGTTTTATTTAAAATCTCGAGTACCCCTGAAGTTCCTTCAAGGACCCCCAGGGGTACTAGTACCCGCATTAGAGAACCACTGCTTTAAAGGGCCCTGTTGTAATGGTGTGGAAAAGCGCCACAACAACACTGTGGGAAATACAGCATTTTGGCTACTATTATTCCAGGTTGTACGAGAGGTGTTTGATTTGCAGTTGTCATTTGAGCGAGGCGTGGTTTCAAGGTATTTAGAAGGCACGACCACAGCATTTGATGTTGAGACAAACTGCTTGATTTTTTTTTAACGTTTTGAAGCCTTATTAGATATACATGACCATTTTTTGAGTAATTCCCAATTGTTTCCCATTGTTGATAACAGAATTTATGCACAGGATGTTAGATCGACGTATTTTGGTACCAAATATAGAAAAGTAAAGGGTTGGGTAGTGAAGACTGACTGAAAACAACAGGTAGTCGTCCTGAAAATGTCGTCTGTGACTCACTTCTCCTTCTCGATCTCCATGGAGAGTCTTTTCATGTCTGTGTCTTTAAAGTCAAAGCTCAGGTTCTCTTTGCTGAAGCTCAGCTCGGGAGGCATGCAGTCCATTGGTAGCGCAGGGTACTATTGGAGAAAAAGGGGGGGGTCGCAAAAAACAGGATATGCACAGTGGAGGAATACAGGAATTGACACACACACACACACACACACACACACTTATGCAGCCAGGCAATGTCTGCTCCTAATAGACAATCTAAATGGAAATCCTGTGCTTGTCAATGCAAAGCGACGGGCAGGCGACGTAAACGCATCCTGGCAGAGCATGAGAGGGCAATTTGACAGCCAATAGTGTGTGTGTTCAGGCTCTGTCACACGCATTTGACTGCATGCGGAATGCTTGTGACTGTGTGTGTATGAGTCAAGGGGGAACAAAGGACTTTTATTTATCTTCCGTGACGGGTTTAGTGCATTTGAGTTCTTTTTATTAGGATGACTGCTACGGTAGCTTTTATAGCTAGCCGCCGACTGGCTATGCCACTTGTTAACAAACGACTGCAAGTTAATCATGGGAATTTGAACTACATAACAGGTTTATTTTGTTGTGTGACAATTTTAATTAGCAAGGGCAAATACTTTATTATGGTACCGCATGAATGTCAACTTCTGTCTTTTCACATACATATGTTGAAAAACATTAGCGTATCCCAAGATTATTAGTCACTAAAAATTAATAACAAACTAAAATTAAAACCACATTTTTGACAATGAATAAAATATAAATCAAAACGTTTAATAAAATAAATACAATTCAAACTACAGCTTACATATATAAAATAAATTATAAACGTGCCTAATATTTTCTTCTTTGTTGATTAAAACTAAACATTAACTTTCATAGTTAATTTTTAAATCGCATTTATTTTGGTATAATTGAAGATCTGTAAAGAAGAAGCAAACAGTTTGATTTGTAATTTATTTTACTTTATAACTAGGTATGGGCAAGTACCGAGCATTGGTATCAGGTCAATATTTGATCATAATTCAAGGTATTGACATTTTCAATGGCAATGATGCTAGTACTGTTCGCACTTTTGGTGCAGTTTTACAATCACAAAGTAGAAACTACCAAAAAAAAAAAATATATATCAATCAGCAGCCACAAGGATCAGAAAATCACATTTAATTGCAGGACATTTTAAAGGAAAATTTAATATTGGAGTATATAAGTCTTACTTTAAAATTATGTAATTGTTTTTTGGGTGAAAATTTGTGTATCATAACTATGAGTGGAATTGTACATGGTAGGGATGACTTGAGTACTGAATCTGAGTACTTGTACTGGGACCAATCTGAGAAAACTTAAACTGAGTGGATTTTCTTATCTTGCATTTGAAAATTACTCCGTAGTTTAAAAAGGGCTCATACTGAAATGAGTAAAAACAAAAATATGAATATGAATATTTAATAAATACAAACTAGCACATCCGCTCTTAAAACTAATTAAAAACAAAAAAGTTTCCACAAGTCAAGTACTTTGAGTTCACTAATGTGTAATGAGTAAATGCGACGTTAGCATTTTAGCCTTCTCCATAGTAAGCGTTTTACCGTGTATACCCTGCTGGTGATCTCCAGTAGCTTCTGCTTGGCCCTGTGCTCTGACTGTCTGGCTTCCAGCAAGTCTTGCTTCAGCTGCTCCGCCTCCTTGGCCCTGCCAAAAAACAAAATTGTAACGCGCAACCTTCAGATACACTGCTGATGCAGTGCCTCATCTATTATTGGAACGGCACAAAGTCATGACTACAAAACAAAAATACTGCCAATGAGCTGCTGTAATGTACAACTCTTAGTGTTTTGATGTGGCCATGTCACGCACTAGGCCACGCCCCTCAATAGTGCTAAAGCTTTTCCTGTTGTGACTTCTCACTTGCCACCATCCCCTTAATTGCACTTGATAAAACCAATTTATTACTCTACACTTTTTTTTGTTCATAATTGATTTAGGTTTGGTGTTATTTTTCCTAATAAAGACATACTATAAAAAAAAAAAAAAATTGTGGTAGATCTTTGCAGGCTGAAAATGAATAATTGCATTTTGTTGTTTCGAAGGGAAAAAAAATGATTTGATATGCAGTGATATTTTCACCTTTTACCTCAAGAATAAATTCAGATATGTGATTGCACCTGAAGTGTTCATTTGTATGTAAAGACCACTCTTGTGTAACTTCCCATAACAACCCAGGCTAAACTTTACTTCTCCCCGACACAAAAAAGTTGTGTGTCTCAACGGAGATGTTTCACTTCATCAGACATCACTTCTTTGCCTCCAATTCCTATTTAGAACAAGTGCTCCCTGATCTTGTGTGGGGCCCTTGAGTGAGCACTGTGGAGTAGTGGCAAAGCCCCCCAAACAATTGCATTAACCAGCGTGTGGCTAATGGTGGCCGATTAAAAATGATTGCCAAATACAGTTTGGAGTGGTGATACGGCCACGGTCTTGTCATCAACACTTGAAAGCAGATATTCCCCGCTGTGTGAATGGAATGGCAATGAGACCGTGCATGCATGCGTGCGTGTGTGTGTGAGTGTGTATAAAGTCTAAGATGAAAAATCATTTCAAGCCTGGCGGAGCTGTATGAGGTAACAGAGATGATGTGATGATAGCGAGTCACACCGTCAATTCATACGATTAACCAGCGTAAATTGAAGGCCGCTGCTCTGACCCGCAGCAGCGAGCGGCAGAACAAAAACAACGAGGGAGCTGGTCGCAAGGCAAGCGTGATGATTAGCTCAACTGTATTAAATAAAGAATGTGGCTTTTGTTCGTTTCAACACTAGTTTAAATGATGTGCGCATGTGGATGGACAGACGGTGGAGTCTGTGAATAGAAAGGAAAAATGCAGTTTGAGAAGGTGAATTGAAAGGCTGAAAATTGCACATCAGGTATGTGAAGAGAAAAAGTGAAAATTGCATGTTGGGAAGGTGAATGGCTAAACCAATGTTTATATCATGGTTGTATGAGAACTGACCTACAGATGCTTATGTTAGGTATATATAGGTGATAAGACTGGTGTTTACATAATATCGAGAGTATAAGTGAATGTATTGACTCGTGCTGACTTTGTCAGATTGATACAGTATTTACTCGAGCGTAAATTCATGGATGCGTAATGTGTAAATTGACCGGCAGATTAACAAGGGCTGTGTACAAATCAGTGGAAGACTCCAATGAGCAATAAAGTGGTCGTTGAAAACAAAAAATGGATGACAATTTTTCCAATTCCAATGAGAATGCATCATAGCATGTGGTTATCGGAGAAGAAAGTTTGAATGGAACACTCAGTCGCCCCATGTGCACATATTTGTATACTGTACTACAATGTTGGGGAATGCACATATTAGTATATTGCAATGCTGACCAGCTACAACTAACTAACCTCCTAGAGAGAATAAGATAAAAAGAAGAATAAAAAGAGAATATTTAGCCAGCTGAGGCCCCACTGTAAGCTGGCCAACACTGTCCTACCAACACCTCACAGCTGACTAGGTAACGTTGTCCGAACAATGTGACTACTTGGCCCGTCTACACCTCACTGTTGCTTGGTTACAGCTTACAACTCGCTGTTGACTGGCTCACACCTTGCTAGTAACAAAGAAGCACGAATTTACAAACTTGACAGAAGAACTAGAATAGAGCTAGCTAAGATGAAGATAGGAGTAGAGCGCTAGCTAAGATTAACCCAGCTAAGATTAAGCAAGCAGAAATATAGATGGACATAAATGGGACTAAGGGAAAAAAAAAAACTTTGTTTTGCTGTGCCAGCGTGTGGCGCAAGATCCTGGAGCTTAAAGTAAATTCTTTGAAACTACAACGGTTAAGCTTCAATTGTGTTCAAATAAAATGCTAAATAGAGCACTCCATTTATCATTTTGATCCCATTTTTAATTTGTTGGATGATGATGTGACCAAAGTAGATTGATCCAGTTATTCAGTGGCTAATGTTTATATGGATAGCCAATGCAGATCTTTGGTGCGATTACATTTTTTCCATACCCACTGGTTTTTGTGTCCTCCTTGTATGCAAACGCAGCTTTCACCTGCGTTGTGACTGGTCGGCCATCTTGAGCGCCATCCTGTCGGCCTCCAGCATCTTGTGCTCCATGAGCCTTCTCTCCTCGTGGCCCCGGATGGCCGTGGCCTTGATGCGCTCCATCTCCGCCTCCGCTTCGGCCGCCTTCTGGGACAGCAGCTTGGCCTCTTCCTCTGCGATCTGGGCCTTCTCGGCCAGGAGATCGGCCGTCTGCTCTGAGCGCAACTGCAAAAGACGCACGCACACAGACAAACCATGAAAAATGCTGCATTGAACGCATCATTACAATACCAACATGATGGCCTGAGGACTAATTTGATCTGAGAACAGACTAAGGTAGTAATGTAGTAAAAACCTCCTACCTATAAACATTCTGCTACTTCAACTGTATTCTTCTCTGTAGTTTTTTATGTCTAAGCCTACGTTTTTCCCTGACATCGTAATGATTAATTGCACTAGCGACAACACACATTAAGCACCAATAGTATAACGTAATCCCTCCATCTATTGTATCACACTGTGAATCACTGCCATTTGTGACTGGACAAGTTGATGTTCTTCTCAGGTCAGCAAATGTGCAAAGGGCACAAAGATGGCACAAAGAGCCATCACACACCAGGGCCTCGTTGGCCATGCGCGCTTCATCTTGAAGCAGAACGAGTCGTCGCTCCAGCTCGTCTCTGACGCGTTCCGCTTCCTCGCGTCTCTGCTTCTCCTGGTTCAGCAGCTGCCTCTCCACCTGGATGGCATTAGTGGATGTAATCAAAACCACAATAAAACCAAATCTTCATGCTAACAAAGAAGGTAAAACACCACGGATAGGCTAACAAAACACACTTTTAAAAAAACTAAATGTTCACCAAAGCACATAATTGTGTTTAACGCAAGTCTGCCAGCTTAATGCTAACATGTTGTTATTTTCTGAAGCCTCATTAGAATTGCGGGTGTGCTGAAGCACATTCCAGCTCTCTATGACAGCAGACAGCGTATACTAATGCTAAAATATTTTAAAAAACAAAATAGCTTACACAGAAATTAGCATCAATGTTACAGTAGTTATAAACATTCAATCAAGTGCAACAACAAATTCAAACGTAGCATACAATAAAAAACATATACAGTATAATAAGCCACTGCTATTCATGGAAGAAAGGGATTGTTCCTGATGTATACTGTATGATCAAACCATAAGATTTGGGCTAAAAAAAAAAAAATAAATAATCCACTAGCTCAATGCTAATGTATAAAGCAAAATGCCTTAGATAGGCGAATATTATATATTTCTACACAAACGACAAATGTAAAAAAAAATAAATAAAAATAAAAACATTTGGTCCAAGGACAGTCTGCTAGCTTGATGCTAACACTGAATGCAAAACATCATAGACCAGCTAAGAATTTAGCAGGATTAATTCCCTAAAAAATGTTGGAAAAACCTTGTTTATTGAAAATAATAATAATAATTTGGGATTTACACAGCATATCTATTTTTTTCCCCAATATTTCCACTGCATCTGTGAACCAAGAGTGCCATCAAGAGGAGCAAAAATAATCCAAAGTGGTTCATGAAGCTTCATTTTTCCACAGCCACAGCAGTAGTTGTGCCTTAAGACTGGTATTATATTGAAAGCACAAGTGTAAATTTGGACTCTTTTGTGGGCTGAACACATGGTGTAGTGTACCTGCCTGCGGGCCCTCTCCTCCCTGGCCTGGGCCTTCATCTGCTGCACCTCCAAGGAGTCCGCACGACGTCTGCGCATGAACAAGTCGTGGCTGCCGACGCACAGCTGGAGGATCTGAGGAGTAACATCCCAATCAAGGTTAATAGGTAAAACTTCATCCAAACCTGCAAGGTTATAATAGCTCAGGAAAACTATATGTCGAGACAACCTGCGTGCAGCCATATGTAAGTTGAACGTGATTCAAGATGAACCAGGTCAAGACTTATTATAAGGTATAATAAATGCTGGGCTACATCAACCAGGAATCTAGAGTTCACAGTTGGATTGGATATGAATGAGGTCACATTTATTTTGCTTTTATTTCATTAAATTTATGATAGACGTTTATTCTTTTGTGTTAGAAGAAGAAAGTGGACAAGCGATTGAAACTCACCAATTTATTGGCTCTCAGCCGTGAAGAGTTGAACTTAAAGACGTTGGCTTTCTTGTCCAGAGGCTTGATGGTGAACTTCAAGAAAAAGCTAATTTTACTCAATTATAAGATGACAATAATCACACATACAATATTTATAGAAAAAAAAAAAACTATGTCCATATAAATACAGTGGTATACTGACTTGCGTTTCGCAAATTTGCTCAGGAAAAAGTAAAGAAATAAAAAAGTACAAATCTAATGTATAGAAAGTGAGATTTTTTGTAGAAATAATAGAATATCAAGTATTTTTTGCAACAAAAAACATATTTGGGACATAATTTTACTCATGCCAAATTTAAGGTTATGTTCTCGTAAAAACAAAGCTTAATTCTCACACTATACTCCACTAGGCTTGGGGTAAACATAATGTCAGTGTGTAAATATTTTCCCATTCTGTGTGGAGTCCAATTGGAAGATGCGATAAAGCCAGAGAACACGCTGGCATAATTGACTTCATAATAAAGAGCACGAGGAGGGAAAAACCCGCTGATGGGGATTATTCCTTTTGACCTTTTGCCAAAATGTCAGCGTGTACTTGAAATGAAATTTGCTGTAAATTGAACTGTGCGCACGCGGACATTAAAAGGCTGCCAGTTTGGAAATATGTGCAATGCAACAGTGGGGCATGGCGTTTGCATTTGCCTGCAAAAAAAATATTCTTACTCGCACCTATAAGTCTTTTTTTTAATTTTATTTATGGAAATGGATTTAGTGACAATTAATTAATATTCCAATGACTAACTATTTTGATAGTTGATTATTCATTTGTTTAGAGATCGTTATAGATTTTATTTAAACTGTCCAATTGCTTGGAATTTCAGCCTCTCAACAGTAAATATTCAAATTTATAAACGATATTCAACATTTTTGATGATTTTCAGGCATGAATCCGAATTCATTTATGTTTGTTAATTTTCTGCAGTGTCAATATGAAATAGTTATTTTTCACTATAGGGATGGAAATTAAACCTTGCTGTTTTATCTGATTAATCAATCATCTAATTGACAGAATAATTGATTATAACATTAATTTCACAAAAATCAATCAGGAAATAATTCAAAACCAACAAAAAGAACAAGCTACTCAAAAAATGAAAATAGTTTACTGAGGTTCCTTCTTTGAAAGTAAAAAGATGCAAATAAACATGCTTTGTGTCAAATCCATTTTTTCTCCAAATAAATTTGCCAAAGGGGATTCACTTTTTAAAATTTTAAAATTGTTCAAGTTTTGGGAAAGGTCAAAAATTTTTTCCACTTAATTTCAACTATCTTAACGGCAACGAAAAATGCAAAAAGCAATCATCCGTCTAACAAATGTTGTTGTGGTAATTCTAGGCCACGCTGAAAGGTAATTTCAAGTTTCCCCCATGATCCGAAAACAAATTAAACCCGTATAGTAACTCAAGAAACAATTGTACACGGATACAAAAACGGAGAGGGAGCAGAGCAGGCACCTCTTTGTCGCTGTACGAGATGTTACGAATCTCATTCCAGGGGAAGGAGCACTTGGGCGTCAGCCTGTTGTCCGGCTCATAGATGTGCAGGCCCAGCGCGTCCACGCCTAGCAGAAGATCTGTTCCCTTTTTATTCTAAAAGTCAAAAATCAAAACCTAGGTCACATTTTTAAAGTAAATATTCAACAGGAAAAGGCAAAACGCGGGTTGTCTCGGCCACTCATTTCAACAAACATAAAAAAAAGGGAAAAAAAACAGAAAAATATCAGGGGAGAGTGAAACCTTAAGGTACTTTTTAAATATTTTAAATTTAAAATTGAAATTAAATTATCGACCAAAAGAAACAATTATTTTTCTTATAAAGTAACTCGTGTTTGAATGTAACCCTGATCAAGCACAAGGGATGTGAAAACTACTACAAGACATTTGATTTGCTCCCGGTGTGACCATGAACTAACCAGGAGTTGTAATCTACTCCCGCCTAGGAGTTACAATAAAAAAAAAAATAAAAAAAACAACAACAAATTAAGGAGAAATCTATTGTTGTTGTTATCAAATACATTGAAACCTCAAGATACCATCGCTTCTGGATAGGTTTTTTTTCTTCATATTATGAAAATGACTTAGCATTGCTAGCATACAAAAGAAACTATGAGATTCTACTGCTTGTTAATATGGCTGCTCGAATATTATTGCGCTTTTCAGGAGCTTACTACAAATGACTTGAACAGTGTTCAGAAGCCCGAGATATGACTACAATGGCAAAAATCCTATCTTTGCATCATAAAATTTTCTTTTCCTGCTGTTTGGCCTCCTCCTCTGCCGCAACATTTGCTTTGGAGCATTGCCTCTCGAAAGGTAATGTAGTGTAACATTTAATGTGGTGTTTTTGAAGGGCTTTGAATGATATACATGTAAAACACGATACATAATATGGCAAAAGTCATAAAACGAAAGCCGCTCTGGAGCAGATTGATTAAAAAAAATAAAAATAAACACAGTATTACGAAAATAAGGCGTTTCAAAACCAATACGCGATACAGTATTTTGGAAACTGATCGTATTGCATTATACATATTGTGTCACTTCTTATCGCAATAAACCGATGGATGGATGGATGGGTGGATGATAGACAGACAGACAGACAGACAGACAGACAGACAGACAGATAGATAGATAGATAGAGAGAGAGAGAGAGAGAGAGCGAGAGAGAGCGAGAGATAGATAGATAGATAGATAGATAGATAGATAGATAGATAGATAGATAGATAGATAGATAGATAGATAGATAGATAGATAGATAGATAGATAGATAGATAGATAGATAGATAGATAGATAGATAGATAGATAGATAGATAGATAGATAGATAGATAGATAGATAGATAGATAGCAAAAAATGGGAAAACAAGTCATTGTTTGACAAGAATAAAAATGGATTTTTCACGAGAAGTCATTATCGGAGAATGAAGTGAACCTCACCGGTCTGATAAGGAGTGGCTTTACGCCTAGCGATATGTTACAACGGATAGCCCAAATAACTTGATGGCATTTGAAAATGTCCCGGCCTTTTAGAGAAGACATCGATCATGGCCAAGGGGATGGCATCAGCGGATCATTGGAACTCGCTTAAGGCGACAAATTCTCTCCCCGAATCATTTAGCACCGAGGGAGAAACAAAAGGCAACAAAGGACAAGATACGAGGGAGACACTCACCCGGATTGAGAAGTAATTGACGCCGTACATGTCCAGGTCCTGAGCGATCTTCAGATACTCCATCTCAGCTTCCTCCCTGCGAGTAAAACAAACCAGCAGATTGCTTCATGTTTGCACTAAAACGTCAAATCCAGGAAAAGCTTAAAATTGACTACAATGCGCACACAAAATTCTAGGAGATTCAAATAATCAAAAAAGACTAGAGGAAAAATCTTTTCCTAGTAAAATGTAGAATTTGAGAAAAAAAAGTAGTTTTTTAAGGGAAGAAAAAAGCATTCTTGTGAGAGAGTAATAATCTGTCAAGTAAAAATGTCAAGAACTGTCTGTTTTCCTTTGATTTTTACAAGAAAATAATTCTTTAAAAAGGCTAAATCTGTAAACTCAGAATTAGTATATGAAAAAAAATGTATTGTGACAAAAAGGTCACATTTGATGAAAAAGTTTGTTTTGCTGACACTTTTTCATTTAATGGTAAATGTTGCACTGGGGTAAGATGTAGTAATATGACAAAAAAAAGTTGTACTTTTTGGCACAAGTGTTCAAGAAATACCAGTAATTATTTCACTTGAAAAATGTCTGACAAACAAGAAAAATCTGATGTGAACAAAGTTACTAAAAAGAAGTATTTTGAGGGAATAAGAATATATTTTACATATATTCAATGGGTATAAGAATCGTAGCAATAACAGCATCCAAGCGGTTCTTTACACACCTATCTACAGATCCTAACTTTTCCATCACAACAAGCCAGAGCTGGGCCAAATGTCAACAAGGTAGGTTGCGTTGTAAGATTTCTTGTTAATTAACGATCTAGTAGTACGGAAATATATTGATAATATATGTGTGTTGCTATAGATTACATTGATTACTCTGTAGTCTAGGCGTTTGGTGATCATTTTCACCTCTCTGGCACGTTTTTTTGTACAAGTATCGTGGTCTAGGCCATAGACCAACAAGAACAACAACCGAACAAGAAATACCACAGGGACTATGTATTATCCACAGTCCCTTATGACAAAAGCAACATATGCCAAAAGTTTTTCCTTAAAAAAAAGAAAAAAACGGTCATGAGAATTTTAAAGAAAAAAGCTGAATGTGTATCAAGTGTGACCTCTTTTTTTTAAGTCTTTTTTCATCAATACGGACTTAGTAAAATGTCTTTATTTGCAATATTCCCACCACAATCTTGGTTTATAAAAATTGTTTCAATTGCAAAAAACATGACCTTATTCAGATTATCAGCACACAACAACTGTTGGCAGAGGCATGCCATCTTCTCGCCGAGTAGAAGCATGTGCAGGCACACACACACACACACACACACGCACACACACACACACACACACACACTAGTTCCAGTGGAGGTTGCGCTCGGCTTGCGGGCAATCATCTCCCTTTTGTGAGCGTCTTTCCGAGCAACAAATACTGCCATGAGGTGGGGAATAGAGAATCTCTCCCCTCCACTGCCTTTGAAAAACTAACGGATCAGCGCAAGTGACTGACTCAATTATGACGGCCGGAATGGACTTGACCGGCCAACCGAACCAAAACCAGTTGCCCGTGTTGCCATCTCCTCCTCATCCTCCTGCTCGCCGCTTAGTCTTTCATTTCATTCTCCTTGCATTTTTTTCATTCTCTCATCTGACAAGTGGAAGCTATTCAAGCATTTCCCATGATAACAGCAATCTATGTAGTCTCTGTTATATTAGATGCAAGATTCCTGTTTAGGCGGCCGCGCATGTTAAATTAGATTTTTCAAGGTGGAGCTGGGTTGCTTTCAAATGAGCAATCTGGATCAGTTGTTCAACAACACGCTTTCTGATACTTTGTTTGGCTTCCTATCGCAGCCCGTTTAGGCTGCCAAGCATATTGAATTTGTTTTATATGGTTCATTTACACACGCGCATTCTGGAGAAAATCAGTGGGACATTCTCTTACTTGGTTTTTAGTGTCCTATCACAGCCAGTTTAGGTGGCCAAGCAGATTTTTTTTTTTTTTTTAAGTTCAGTTGAAACCGCTGCCAAACGTGCAATCTGGATGGAACAAGTTCGACAGAAAATGCCGTCGTCTTACTGAGTTCTTAGATTTTTCCCTGAGTGTACACACAATTTAAATTGGATTTTACATGTTCAATCTGAATTGCCTCAAAGTTTGTCATCAGGATCAGACTGCAACCACAAGGCACTTCCTGAGTTTAATTTTTGGGACTTTCTACTGCATTTTCTTATCCACACAAGAATAGGGCAGTAGATAGGATATGCCCTGAACTGGTTCCCAGCCAATCGCAGGGCACACAAAGACAAACATCCATCTCATAATCTCATAACCACACCCTAGGGACATTATAGAGTCTCCAATATATGGATATATATCCAATATATGTGGGGGGAACTGGAATACCTGGAGAAAACTGACAGAGGCATGACAGAGTACAAGAGAAATAAATGGTGAGCGCATGTGTTGAAGTGGTAAAATCAAATAAAAAGAATGTAAATAAAACGACTGCTGCATTGTGAACTCTGTCTCCCTGTCATTAAAGGCTCCAGTTTGGTCGACGTCCGACAGCCGCGACTCTGAGGCAGCCTAAGCCCTGTAGAGAGAATCCACTCGCAACAACGATCAGTGGATGTGAAGAGAAATGAACAACACAGACTAAGCCTGACCCTTTAAGAGAACCTTCCATTGTGGCGAATGAGCTATTTGTTTCCGTATGATGGCGGGTGGGGCTCAAGGCTGCCAAGATTTTGGGAGACTTTATTGCACTGAATGTTGTTTGTTGTTAAAAAAAAATAAAATAAAGTTTGTGCCCAAAAAGAGACATACATTATGCATGTTGAGCCTCCATAATATGGTGAGGAGATCAATGGGCATGGAGAAGAAAGGGAGACACGGTTTTATTAAACACATTTCATACAATTATTTTATGAAAGTAAAATGTCTGTCAGGGGGCAAATTGAACTTCACAGAATTCACTTTTTTCTGGTCCCCATTAACCGCGAAAAACGAGGGACCACTATACTTCCAAATGTCATTTAGATTTATTGTGTCACTAAGCTCTTTCTGACATTCTGTTGGCTTTTTTCCACATCATGTTTAGGTCACCGAGTACATCGAATTAGATTTTTTTTTTATTGTTCATTTTGAATTACTGAACAATGTGAAATCTGGCTCATATCTCTACTCTTGAGATTTTATTTTTAGATTCCTGACACAGTCCATTTATGCGCCCACATGTTAAATGAGATTCTTCATTATAAATTTTATAAGCTGGCCTACTTTCAAATGTGATCAAATCTCTAACTTAGTCTGTTTACTTGAGCTGTACTGACTAAATTCCATTTGCTGTAACTAGATCATTCAAACCAGTTCTTTGTTCTAAATGCGCTGATGATTTCGCCGTTATGCATGTGAGCACACGTACCTCGTCCGGCCTCTGTGCTCGGCGTAACATGCCGCAATCCTCTCCTCCCACATTTCTGTAGTCATCTGGTACAAGTTGATCACCTGCAATGCATGCATAAAAATCTTGATCAGCGCTTCCCTTACGTTGTCCACAGGAGAAGCAGACTGGCCGGCCACTCACCCTTTTAGGCAGCAATTCCTCCTGAGCTAAAAAGCCAGGCTTGTGCAGGTTCGGGTTGTAGTCACCATACTGTAAAAAAATATATGATGTTTAAATGTTTTGCTCTTGTCTATGGAGGCACAATAAAGTCATTAGCAAGTTTTCAGATTATGATTAAAAAGGCTGTGATTAAACACCTACGTTTCGCAATTGTTTAGTCTATATTTAATGATGAATTCAAAACATGTAGATGCAGTCACAGAAGTCAAAGAACAATAATGATTGGCCCATCATGTAATTTTCATTTCTAAGAGGTTGAACGTACATGAAATCAAATGAGTGAGATTTCGCATACTTTCGGTGAGACCAATATTTTTTCTGGATACTTCATTTGAGTATTCTAGTACCACAAGCCTTGTATACAATGAATTGTATTTTCATCGAGTGAAATGTGAATTTTGATCGCATGGATGGTAAATGCAGCTGTGAAATACAAATATGTAGCCCAAAACTGGAAACAACTGTAAATTTAAAAACATGTGAGGAAGAAATAGCCACAGAATGAAAACATGAGAGACTCTGTTTGGTAAGAATTGATTTTGCCAAGGTCTGCGTTGACTTGAGGCTGGAACGAAAGTTGAATAAGCCACAATTCTCTTTCTTGAGTGCAACTGTATCACCTGAGCGGTGCCAAATATTAGATTGCGACCAGCGTGTCATCATAATCACCTTTGCACCAATCTCTCTTCCTGTTACTTCATATTATTACAACCACAACCGGTTTAGGCCCCAATTTTTTTTCATGTGAAATAATGACTTTGGACCATGTGGCTGGCAAATGAAAGCCAGCCATAGAATGAAAATAGGAGCGTGATTTTGCAGTGCTGCTTAGACAGTAGGGCAAAAGGAAGGTTGAAAGAGTAAATAATTTTCTCTTTTGCTTGAGAACAACTCTTATTACCTGAGTTACAACGCTATTTTTTTTTGCAATAATTAAGAGCTCTTCCTGCTACTTCATTTTAAGTATTTCTATTGCAGCCCCTTTTGGCAACCGCACACATTTAAAATACTTTATTAGGTATGCCATTCAGATTATCACCCTTTCTTCTGCATATGAATTTTTTCCTCTAAGCGTCGTGTGACTTTGAACAGCTCATTTTATCCATCCTTTATCATCATACTCAAGCTCTTTTAAGATAATGCAGGAGATTTACATCCCCAAAAGGTCCCAGGCGGCTTATCACTCAAGTGTCAAAAAGGCAAATGAATGACAATTAATGTTTTTTTTTTTAAGAAAGAATTTCACACTGACAGAAAAACTGCAGTCACTACCCTTACTAAATGACACCCACTAGTTTATTTCAAACCAAGCAAACGGTGGCAAGTAACAATATACTAAAAGTTCACCGCAACAAACCAAACAACAACTTTGTCTCGATAAGAAATGGAAGAGCAGAGCTTATCGTATCAGTGCTCTGTTATCCCAAAGAAAAAGAGCAATACAACAACAAAAAACACATACTCATCACTCTCTGAAAGCAATTTCCATCAAGACAAAAACAAAAAGGAAAAATAATATCACTTGAAATATCACTTGAAAATGACAACCCTTCGAGCACTAAACAAATTGATTTTGGCATTTGGTAAAAAATTACAGTGGTTCCTTGAGTTGCATCTCAAGTCATCTTTCCTTACGGAAATGCAATTTTTCTCTTACAGCCTTCTGAAATAACCTCAAAATGTTTGAGTTTTTTGTATTTTCATTAAGCTGATGACACTGATAAATATTGCACTTCGTAAAATCAAGCAGTGATCACAGAATACAATATAAAGGAAACTTTTTTACTTTTTTGTTTCAATACAATGGACATTGTGGTGCTTTATCAGGTGAAACGGTTTAGCTACCTGGGGGCAATATAAGACAGAGCACTTAATATAATTTTCAGTTCTTGCAGAAGATAAAGAAAATCTCCACAGCTCGTACTCAAATATTCATTGCTTAAAGAGTCCCTTGCAACACAGTAATATTGATGCTATTTGTTAACCCATATTTGGCACTTTCCATTATGTGGAAGGATTAGGCTGGGGGGCCCTGGGGTTATGATTCAGTATTAAAGGGACAAAGTGTAGACTTTAGCATCTGCTAGTGGTGAACCAAAAAGTCAACCATTTAAAAAAAAATCCACTATAAAATTTAATTACACGGAAATAATAGAGTTTAAAAATGAATAACCTTTTTGTTTATCACTAAATATTACTGAATGTCCCTTTAAATGAGTTTAACTGTAAACTCTAACTGGGAATTAAGAACTTTCACATTTCTGAATCAGTCAAATGATATCTTGTGAGAGACATTGACTCACTTGTATCGCAAGGCAGCACTGTACCATAATTCTACTGCATCAGTCAGAAGTTTGTCTTCAAATGTTTCCTTTATATTGCAAAAATATTTTTCCTTAAATTAAGTAATGGATTCCTTATTTAATGACTTTCCACCCGTAATTTCCCCTCACAGTAATTTCTTATGGCGCATATGCTTTTACAAAGGTTGTTTTCCTCTGATCATTGTATCTTGTGTGGTAGACTGAATCTTTTCTACAGTATGCAAACAAGAATGAGCTTTTTAATTTTCATTAGCAAAAAGGTCACTGCTGACCACAGTTATCAATAATCATCCGTCGCACTGAAATGAAGAACAATGGATTAGAACATCTCGATGGGGGGGTCATTTAGTATCAAGGGGTATGTGAGATCATAAAAGGCAGGTATCAGAAAAATGTTTTTTTTAATGTTTTTTAATGTTTTTTAATGTTGCGAGAGCAACGGTACAAATTTTCTTTAAATGATAAGTACATTAATTGGAACAAAAAGCAGGGACTGGCAGAACCAGGTGAACTACTTTTGTTTAAAGAGTGAAAGTTCGCTGACCGTTTGAGGGAGTTAAGTGAGTTGCTTGAACAATAAATCCTTGCTTAAATATTCCTTTGTTTAAATTATAAACCACACATAGGTTGAGAGATACGAACAAAAGGCAGAAGAGGAGAAGCTCGCTTTAGAACAGGTTAGACTGAGCTAACATCCTTCTCTCTTCTGCAGAAGATCAGTTGGGCTGACTCATATTATGTTCTTTGCCTGCAGTCTTCTTTATTGATAACTCAGATAGTAATTCAATGAAATAAAGATTGGAAACTCCTGGATTAGTACATCATGATTCAGGCTTCGAAGACTGGAATAGCAATATGAGACTTGGTAAACATGTCTGTCATGAGAAGACCCACAAAACAGTAAAAAAAAAACAATAAAGGCTCTTCAAAAATTAAATGTTTTATTTTATTTATTCAAAATCCATGGTCTATTCTCTTGGCTAGGTGAACTTTGGAATACATGTCTAATAATAGTAGAATAACAAACATCCCAAGAAGCCATGGCCGAAAAGACACAGAAGTCTGCCATTAGTGTTTGAAGCGGCTTTCCAGAGATTCTACAGAGATAAACTCCTCATAGAGCGTTTTTTTTAACCAATTCCGCCTCAAAGCCAAAGAAATTGTCATTGAAGACACAGTAGCCATTTTCCTTTGAAACAGACAATTCAGGCTTAATTTGTTAGATATTTCTATCATACTGTAAGTGCACTTAAAAAAATCTCCCCAGATTTTGCCTTTTTGCTATCAATTTTAAACCAAGTAAACTAGAGGGCTTGACAATGCTAAATTGAGCGTATGATAGTCTGTGGATCAACCTCCAACCTCATAATGAGCAAAATTCTGGAAAGAGTCGAAAGCTGATGTGATTGCTTACTGAGTGCAAATGACACAGGGACCTTTGACTGCATGGTTTTCCCCTCGGGCTTCTTCACATCCTCACCACGTCCCCTCAGCTCGTCACCTGTTGCCAAAAGTGCTAAGGCATAATCACCTGAGCCCCATTGTGATTTCACACCTTTCCCTTCCCCAACTCTCAATTACCGCAGACAACGTTACAGGCGGTAATTGATCCTGGGAGGCTTGAAGGTGTCACCGCTTGACCGTTTCCAAGCTGCATTGCACAGTTTGCCCAAGCTATAAATACGACTGAATGCTATATTGTGACTGGAGGCGGCGACTTCAGAGCTCGACGTCTCACTTCACAGCCCGTCGTCTCGCTTCCCACTCGGCCGGCTTCGTCCAAACTCATGCTCGACCGGGCCTCTGCACCAGAGAGACGATTCCCTCTGTATTTTCCCCCAGAGCGGTTTTATCTCCAAAGCTCCCTGTCAAAATCCACTTGTGGCGCAGTGCACTCTCTGAATACAAAACAGTGGGGAGAAGCCACTGCAGATCTGCTGAGGCAGAATAGCGAGGCACGGCGAAATCGACCACCTTATGTTACCACACCAAGATTTTTAACGCAAAACACGGTACAGTACCAACTAATTTAATCACAAACTCACTGGTGTCACTATTTCAACAGTACACATTTGTCTTGAAGAAAATGACTATTTTTACTTTGTTTTGTTTACAATTCAAAACAGGTATCTGATGTCTCACAAACACTCATGTTGCTTTACTTATTGGAATTAGCCTCTGTCTAGGGACAAATGAGTGAATGATAGATTGCTACACGTTGCAAACGGCAGGTACTCATAGTGGAGAGGACCAAGCCCCGTGGCAAATAGCAATCACCCTAAAAATGTTGAGCGATGCCAAAACAATCAAAGATCATCGCTAGTTCAAGGAGGAATGTTCTGTTAGCTGTAGCACCAAGCTAACATGAAGCTAGCGTTTTGTAATAATAATGTCCGCAATATAAAAAGATTGTAATTGTGGAAAGCAAAGGCAGTGCTACGGTGACTTGCGCATCACAGGTTTTTTTTCAAAGGACCGTCACCTCAATGCAGCACATAATGCACTGCAGCACTCCCACGCTCAATCTTAACGTGGAGTCTGAAGCAATCTAACAGCCCTAATACGCAATCTTGTTTGAATGAAGGCACTTTTACTTAAAGCTAAACCACTGCTTTTCTACATTTGGCACTATATAAGGGTGTTAGGCAAAAACCAGTCTAGCAGAACCGCACCGATGTGCGCTTGTGTCTGACAAACGTGCCGAACTTAACATCTGGGAAGGGGTGAGGTGTGGGCAGAAACAACAGCGGGGGGAGGGAGGGTTGTTGGCAGAATGCAGAGTGACTTGGCATGCAGAAATGGGCGGGGGAAGGGGTAGCGTGCTCAGTCCTGCAGCATGAGTTGAGACTTTGGAGCCTCACTGAGAGCACTTTGCTATGTGTTGAAAAAGAAAACTAAAGTTTGTGTCCCAAAAGAGACTGTTATACCTCCCTACTACAGAAGATCACTTGGAAAGAAAAGTATGGAGGGTTTGACTTAACATTTTTCACACACTTTATTTATGCAAGCGTTTTCAGTCCCCATTAACTGCAAAAAATGAAAGATTACCATACTCAAAAGGGGAAGCTCACCCAAAGCTTTTCTTTACAATAATACCTTCTATGCAGCACCGCTAGTCTAAGGAATGATTGTGTTTGCTGAACAGGAGTTCAGCAGAAAAAGCGACCCAATCCATCGCAAGAAGTGGTATTTTTGTCACTTGCTCCTGACTGAAAATTAGAATGCGGCATCTCAGGGTTCAATTAATGACCAATGACAGTTCTGCTTGCAAAAGTCACATGATCAAACCCGTGAGCTATGATTGGTTGTTACCAGAGCAACTGTGATGTCATTTTCAGTCGACATCAAGTGGCTGCCATGAGATGGATAAAAACAAGTGGACGTGAAAAAAACAAGAAAGTAAAAGCTCAATATACAGTACTTACCTGCTGATAATGCGCAGCAGTGTGTACATTTTAATCGAGGTGTCTTTTACAACCTCCTGTGAGTTATGCGCCATTTTGTGCTCCGACAGGAACCCGATTTAGGGGCCTGTTGTGCCATAAGATAAAACTCCGTCAAGGAGTCTCGGAACACTCTTGACACTATCTCCGGGCTTGCATAACGATGAGCAGGCGCCAGCCAAGGCTAGCAAATCAAATGAGCTACACTCACTTCAGCGAATGGCCAAACAAGAAGCTGTCGAGAGAAACTTATTCAACGACTCTAATCAAACCCGACTGCTGCTCAAAGCAAAACAAGAGAGTGGAGCCCACACTTTTTGCTGGATGCTGACAGTGGGCAGCACGCAGCTTATGTGCCTTTTTTTTGATCCGCACTGCAGCTTCTGTCAAGCCGTTAAATTGGCAAGGAGGCAAGGGGAAAGCTTCTAGAAGGTCATTACCAAGGTGGATCGTTCCGTCTCTCTGGACCCTGTCAGAAAGGACCCTCTTCCTTGTCAACTTAAGTGAGACAGGCTCACTCAAGCACAACATCTCAGATAGCCCTCATGGAGTGATTTAGGCAAATTTTTCAAGTATTTTGTCAGTTTTACGGATTTGAGGATCAATTGATTATCACAACAGAAGTTGGCAAAGCCAGAGACGGGTCACGGTCATCTCCCTACTTCTCTTTTTAGAGCAAGTACCGATGTTTGAAAGCATGACTATGATTTTGACCCGTTGAAATTTCAGAATTTTGGCCTGCCCGAGATATTGTTGCATATTTTTTACTTTAAACTCCACAACAAATCAGAGGTTTCCTTGAAAAGATGAAACGCAAGAATTAAGGAGATTGTTGGGAAATTATGCAGTTATTCCAGTTTACTATTTTTTGACCAGATCTTCTAAAGGGCAGCACTCAAAAACGCTGTTTCCTCACAACAAAAAGCTTAATTTCTCCAGAGCACTTAATCCAATTTTTGAAATTCTTTCCGCATTGTGCTCATGTTTTTCCAAGCACATTGCATTTGAACAATTATTTTTCTCAAATCTTTTCACAATGTTATAGCCTACAAAGAAGCCACTGTATTATACATGTTATTGGTTGATAGATCAATTAATTAGTCATGAGAATTTTAGTCTGACAATTAGTGACAAATATCAGAATCAGCAAAGGGCCCAACAAGATCCACAACGGTCAGGTCTCCATGAAAATCACTTGAAAAGTAAAATGTAAAACACTTTTATGGGTTATCACCATTTTTTCACTTGATGCCATAATTTTTTGGAGTGAACACGATTTTATTGAACTAGGCCCTCAGAAAGTGAAGGTTCAAAGTGATCCTGACCTTGGCATGCACGGCATAGGAGGCCAACAGCACAGAGGCTTCAGGAGGACAATGGATCTCCTCCTCTAGGATCTTCTTCTTCACCTATGGAGTGATAAAAAAAAAAGAATGATATGAGCTAAGACTGATTCACAGTACCGTATTTTCCGCATTATAAGGTGCACTTAAAAGCCTTGATTTTTTTTAAAAGCTGATGGTGCGCCTTATAATCAGGTGCGCCTTATATATGGATCAATATTGAGATTGGGATTTGTAGATGGGGAATGAACTGATAAAGTAAGCTTTACCTGTTTCTTTTGGGTGTTTACAGTTGAACAAGTTTGGTCATATTGAAATTGAGTTATGATGCTATTGAGAGTTTAGAGTTATTATTTGCGTTATTAGTGTTATTACTTTGAGTATTACTATATTTTGATTGAAAACGTTTTAAAATATGTCATTAATTGAGGGTGTGCCTTATAATCAGGTGCACCTTGTATATGGAAAAAAATTAAAATATGTCATTAATTGAGGGTGCGCCTTATAATCCGGTGCACCTTATGGTGTGGAAAATTTGGTACTTTTTTCCTTAAAAACCTGCAAAAATAGCATTTTAAATAAATTTGCAATTTAGTGGTGAGCCACTTTCAGATGTGAGCATCGATATGAATTGAGTGAATGCTTTACTGAGAGAATGACAACATCGGCATCCCAGTGCTCTCGTTTGCCTGTGTCCCCGATGCACAATTTTTGACAGGGGACGCATACTTTCAAATCAACGTGCATCGCTTTTTTGACATCAAAATATGAATTATCCTCCATCTCCTCTTTTATTTAACAACACGTGAAGACTGACAAACATCTTTGACAACATCGTCCGCCGTGTTTGTTCACAAAAAATAACGTCAATGGAGAAAAAAGAACACAAATTTGTTTAAGTAAATTCTACCTCACGCAATGACCCTCAAAATGCCTTCTGAAAAATGGGCTATCTTTAGGTCCAAAACAAAGTATACACTGATTTTTGTTTTTCACATCAATGACAAGTCATATAATACACAATCGGGTAACAATGAGCCAGAAAGTAAAGAAGCAAAAACATAATGCTTCAGAAGCTCGATAAGAGGAAAAAACACATTGACGTTAAACAAGCAAACAAACTAAAAAGCAGACTTTTCTATCAAAATGGACTATTATATCAATAGTTACGGTATGAAAAAGATGATGACAAATGCTCCATATAAGTTCATTCTACTTTCAAAAACCTTACTGTGCGCTCGTCTCGTAAATGCAGTTTGAACCTTGGACTTACTTTGTCTTTTTATTGTGAATTTGTGGGACCCATAGTTTTTTACTATTGCCAGTCCAAGGGAGCCAATCGTTTTCTGAGGCAAAATGAGCACTGGCCTTCATATGAAAGAAATTCTTGAAGTAGTGCTAATTAGAATTGACGTGCGGGCAAGTAAAATAAGCAGAAATAGTCACAATAGACATTAAGATGAGTTCATTTCAGCTATCATATCAATTATGTTTCATTTTTCTAGAAACAATGGTAGTACATTTTTCTGTGTCTTTGTATATTTTGTATCGATGTAACAGTTCGTGTATGTCAATTTTTTCTGTTAGTTTGTTATCATTCAAGTATGTTTTTGTCAGTTTTTTTGGCATTTGTGTTTGTTTGTGTGTATTTATACTTACTTGTATCTTTGTTTTAGTTTTTCTTTCCTCCTCCGATTTTAAATGGATTTGCATGATTATGTGAGTGAGTGAGTGAGTGAGTGAGTGAGTGAGTGAGTGAGTGAGTGAGTGAGTGAGTGAGTGAGTGAGTGAGTGAGTGAGTGAGCGAGTGACTCAAAGGCTAATTCTGCTGTTGCCGTGGCCAGAATTAAATGTATAATACGCAGGCATGAACCCCCACACCCTTCCATCCTGAATAACGAAACGAAGTGTTGCCGACAGGCGGATTAAAAGCTACACAGGTGCCGCTCTCTACCCGAACTAATCCGGGCTCAGTGGGCAGGATGCGACAAGACTCCCGTGGAGAATATGTTATAAAAGGAACCAATAACACAGCCCGTAAAGCCTAATTGGTAAGTGATGAATAGAGGGAGGGTTTGCACACCCGCTGACATTATACCAGAGAGGCTGCTGCTGATACATTTTCTACGTTGATACCACGCAGCTGCACCTGACGAGGCGGCAAAGATGTTGAAAAGGACAGTGGCAGGGGGTGAAAAAAAATTTCAGGGGTAGCTTGCCCCCTCCAGGTCAAAGGGGCTAACTACTGCTTTGGGGATAAAAACAATTAGAATTAGAGGATTACATTACCATAGCATCTTTCTGGACATTCAATGCACCCATACACATTTTTTTTGGACTGACTTCAATTACTTACAGTACATTTGAGTATTTGCTGATACTGAACACAAAGTAATTCCATTCTAAATGAAAATGGATGTTTGTTTTTTTTTAAATTCAAATAACACATGCACACAAAGGCAGCAAGTATTGATTATTTTAATAATTTATTAATCAGTTGATTATGTTAATTATAGTAATTAATTAATCGATAAATCGGACAAAACACATAACATAACATTTATATTTTCTATCACTGTATCCAAACTGAAAGACTATTTCAAAACGACAATGCAGAAAATGCACAAAAACAAATTATGTTTCTGTTACTGGTTTAGGCTGCATAATGACAGAAATATTTACAGTTGAGGAGCCGAGATTGTGATAATTTGCACAGATATAAAAAGAATAAAATAAAATGAGGTGTGAGAATTTGGGCAATTTTAAAATAAAGAGAGGTATCTAAACAATGTATCGATTATGAAAAACAATAATCGATTCATTTGATAACTGATTAGTCATGGATAAATCGAAGGATTTGGCCTGTGCTGTGTAGTTGCACGACAAAGTGAGATGCTAATGCTAACGAAAACACTAGTGACATGCTCTACATACATTCTCCAACTAAAGTGATCAGCAGGCTATTTTGCTCAAGTGTGGCGACTGGTCAATTTCGCTTGTAAGTTACAATGCTCATCTGGGCATTGCTTGCAAAAGTAAGGATTTTAATGCACTGTAATGTCTGACGTGTGGTCTTGAGGCAGAGTGCAAAAGTGGACTAAAACAGTTAGTTGTATCCAGAGCATTGCAGCTAACAGCAGCTCGGGACTACATGACCGTTAACTGTTCTATTTCTTTTCTTTTCATTCGTTAAGAAGCGATCGGACAGAACCACGACTGAGAGAATACTTCAAGATTCAAGAGTTTTTATTGTCATATGTATAATATTTTTATACCACACAATAAAATTCTTATTCCGTTTACTCGCCGAGAAGCAGACTACATTCCATGTTCGAGCAATAAATAAATAGACAAATAATAAAACATAAACAATACAACAATAAAACAACAACAGAAACAATGGTGATAGTAAAAAAGTGCAAATATCATGTAGTGCAAAACATTATTTATGCAAGTAGTAAGAGGCAGATTAGGACTCGCAAGGGCATTACAGGGTGTATATTTTTGTGTTTGGGAAAAAACATGTCAAGTTCTCAACTAACCTGCAGGAAAAAGAGATGCTGCGTGATGTCCTGCACCAGCTCCTCTTCAACATTCTCTGGGTAGAACTTGGCCAGGAAGTGGAGGGTGATGGGCTCCTCTTTGGGAACTTCCTGATCCAGCACCTGACACATAAAAAAGATGCCCAGGACGATCGCTAAATTTCCAGTTTGAAACAATTCATATGGATTATGATATTCTTCCTTGATTTCCGAAAGATAAATTCAAGTGGTATTTTAGTAAAAAATTAAATACACAATAGAAGAGAGCTATGACAGAAACTGGCTGATTGGGAGACATGACAGAGAAAGAACGACACATACTGAATGTTAGAGTAGCAGCCAGGCTAAGCTGGCAAAGAACTACCTTCAAGTGAGATGAGGAGCTCTATTTCGCAAAAAGTAGTGCATCGCTGCCATCGTGTGGAATCACTGTGCCTATGAAGTATTCTAATTTAAGTTGATGGGTTTTCTTTAGGCAAAATCAGCGCTTTGCCGCCATATGAGGGCATTTACTAGAAATTGGGGTAAAAATCTTTTTAGAGCTGGGTTGGAATTCTTTGCAGTTTTGCAGTTGGCATGAGAGCTCACTCTACTGTATAGCCCTTAATTAATATTCTATAATATATATATATATATATATATATATATATATATATATATATATATATATATATATATATATATATATATATATATGTTTTTTTTTTTAAATATGTGTATGTGTGTATATATATATATATATATATATATATATATATATATATATATATATATATATATATATATATATATATATATATATATATATATATATGTGTAAGTCCATACTGGAAATATTTTCCTGGGGAAATTTCCAAGTCACTTTTGGTAACTTGACCCAACATGTTATTGATGCGCTTTAACTCAGTTTTTGAGCATTTTAATGGGATTTGTTAGGACGGTGTTTTGTTGAGACCGCTTTACCTTCTTGTCCATCTTGAGCCAGGCGACCGTGTCCTTGACGTGGTATCTGAGGCCGAAGAACCAGGTCTCCCTCAGACCCAGAGTTCTGCACACCAGCTCAAGCAGCTCCTTCCCCTTCCACTTCATCTGCATCACACAGAGCAAAACTAGTAACACAGTAACATGACAGCAAGTCACCTCATAACTAAACCTAAAATTATTGTTAAGCAATGAATGTATTTTTATTCAACTACTCATGACAGAACATGCAGAACAATTGCTTTCTCTTCCACTAGAGAGCAGAAGGTACCTAAATTGACATTTTTGTTAAATTACTTGCCTTGGCCTAAGAAAACTACTTTAGACTGGATTTTTTTTTTTTTTTTTGCTATTTTGCTTTGTTTTTAGATAATCAATTGCCATTTGCAATTAAATAAAAGATGAATAAACGCGGGAAACCTTTAAATTATTACTTTTTAAGATTTATTTTACTCTAGTCACTCATGTATGGTAAAGAATATCATAATACAAGAGACGTACGTAATGTGGTCAATGAAAACTAAAATAAGGAAATGTGTGACTATAATTGTTTGATTGTATTTGATGTAATGATCTTGGATGAAAAGTTTCTCACGTAAATAAAGGAATACGTGTCAACTATGTTTTGTTTTCCTCTCCATTTTATTAAAACATTGCGCGTTTACCTTCATTTTAGAAGCATACGTTACCATGGAATTAATGTTACCATGGAGCATAATAATTATTATCCATAGCTCTCTCCTGCCACCTACTGCCCTCACAGAAGACTTTGACCACAGTGGCAAATTCCATCTTTAGAAGTTTTGTGTTTGTTGACTTTTCTTTCCTGTTTGCCCACTGACCTCACAGCTGAACTCCATGTCCGACTCCATGGTGCAGATTCTGACGTTAAAGCTCTTGTTTTGCTTCCTCACCAGAGAGTTAAATCCCATTTTGGCCGCCAAAAAGCTCGCCATGGCCACGAAAAATGTCATATAAAAAAAAGAAACACTCACGCCACAGCCCGCAATTAGCTCACGGTATCCAACAACGCTCAAGCCATTTTCAAGCACATTCCGGCGTCTTCTGTGTTAGATAATCCACTTTCTACGCATGCTAATTTCAAGCTAACAAGCCAAAAGTTGGAGCAAAATTGAGATGAAGGCACAATCATGATGCGAAGGAAGGTATCGACCATATTAGTATATATTAAATGTTTTACAGCTTTTTAATGCTAAATGCGTCTTTTCCCGCAGAGGTGTTCAGTTTGTTTGAAAGCGAGAAGCCAAGCTATCATTTTAGCGAACTAGCTTCATGCCCAGCAAGTTTGGGGATTGATGCAACGTTCAGGTTCATCTCGAATTGTCGTACCACACAGAGAAGCACACTGAAGATGGTAATTGTTATGTGGACGTATAAAGCTATGAGCTATGTTATTAGAAAATGACATAATAACGCTTTTGTTTCATTTTAATGGCCTGTTATTTCGTTATTAATTTTATTTGAACATTTGTGGTATGAATTCCAAGGCTAAAAGGCATCACATTTTGTCCCGCCCCTATTTACCCAAGCAACCAATCAGTACCTTGCTGCATTGGCGGACCGTCGAACGCAAAATGAAGCCGTTACTATTTTCACATAACCAATAATAAGCGAACGTATTGTCAAGAATTTGACTGTATAACAAAAGGCACTGAGTGCTCGGTTAGCATGAATGTGACAACGTAAATCAAAATTGAGGAGCACATGCTAGCTTTTAAACATTGTTGGGGTAATTGATTTAGGTAGGTTTCAGTTCCGTAAGGCCACCTTGTCTCAGCTTCTTTCGACAAACAACCAATCAGGGAATATTTATAGTAGGGTGGGTTGGCTAACCTGTGTGGTGCATTCAAGTACTGCCAATAAACATTGCTAAAACACGCTTAAACCTGAATACAGGAACCCAGAATATTCCATATTTCAAGAAGGAAAAACATAAAGGTTCACAGTTTAACGGTCAAATCACAGGTTCTGATTGATGTAAATTGTGCGACACATTGTTGTCTTGAAACCTTGATTATGTCTACGCTGCAATATATTTAGCTTGCCCAAATGCATGAAGTACCGCCCGCCTCCGTAAACAACCAATTAGAGAATAGCAGCTCCTGTCTTTCCCGCCCATGCGCCATAAGGAGGCGGGGTGAGGGCGATGAGGTAATCGGGGTAAACAGAAAAGATGGCGGCGTGTGTCGCCGGAGAGAGGTTGTCAAGCCCGACCGGGACTAGGGCCGGGATCGGCAGCGAAGCCGGCGGGGCAATTCGCGACCGCTGCAGCGGCAAGTTGACCGATTTGCCCACCGAGTTATTGGAACACATTTTGTGCTTACCGGTGCTTGAGCACGTCGACATTTGTAATGTGTCCTGCTGCTGCCTGCGCCTGCGCGACGTTTGCCACGGCCGGGGGAAGGTGTGGGAGCACCAGTATAAACTCAGGTCAATATTAGTGCTGTTACATGCTTTACATGAGTAGGATTATTTTATCGGGCGTGTTCCAAATCTGAGGTGTAGCTCACTGTGCGTCTTTTTTGTGGATCGGTGCCCAGTCAACTGTCGGTGATGCATCACTGCTTCAGTAGTATGTCATGATGAAACCAAAATGTCATTTATTTATTATTTTTTTATTCCTCATTATAGCGAGGGTCAACACAAATATTAACGTATGGCCTTATGTATCAATTGGAATGGACCATTTCAGACGTGAGTGGGTCAAATATTCAAATTGGTCAGGAGTCAAGTCAGGTGTTAGAAGAAGATCATCTTGCATCCCAACTGTTCTTCTCAACAGTTGTCAAAGAACTAAATGACTATTTTGGTTGAGATAAACGTAAAATGTCATTGTTACTAACACGTTTATTTTATACCAAATGCAAAAAAAAATGAGAAGGATTTCAAGTTTAAGCATTTTTTAAGTCTTTTCAGTGTATCCTCCAATGTGTGCTGTTTCGCTCTTGAAATTTTGACTTTAAACTTTTAGGTATGTTATTTTAAAAATATATTCTCTCAACGATCATTTCAGATGGCCGAGGCTGCAGAGGTTTTACCCACAGAATGAGAGCTGCGACTGGCTGCGTGAGTACAAAACACGCCATCAGGTGGGCATCCAAATTCGGAGGATGGTGGAGTCCATCTCCAAGCGCTTCTTTATGGAAGTGGTGAGTGTACAGTCAAGAGAATTAACATATTCCATTTATTAACTCCAAATCTATAGCAAAGCGAAGCTTAATGCTAGTACAGTATATAATTCAAAATGCCATAAATGGGCTAACAAAAGTCATAGTCATTTTACATTTTTAAACTGCTGCTTGCACACACGCAGAGCAGCACGAAGTACAACGAATGTCCACTTTCACCAACCTAAAGCTAGCATTCAATATAAAATACCATCTTCAGGTTAATAGTAATTAGCATCATCATTGTATTAATGATAAACTAATGGTACACAGCTCGAAATTAGATATATAAATACCAAGAAAAAAAACCACCTGGAAAAAAATGTTTCAAAAAGCTTAGAGAACACTAAAAGTAAGTAAAAATAAGCATTTTGAATCTGGGTTTTTGTTCCAGCCATGCATCGGCCAGGTGCTGGGCGACAGCTTTGCTGAGATCGAGTCACTAGGAATGCCCGAGCACTTCTGCGAGGATGAGCTACTCTTCATCCTTCATGCTGAAAAGAGGTTAGGTTTTGCTTTGTGTATTTTCCAGTGGCGGGCAGTAAGCAAATACAAGTATATTGATACCTAGACTTGCTTTGATTTTGTCTATCTAGGAGAAGCCTAACATTGAAATACTATGCAAAGAAGATCCTTTACTTCCTGAAACAGCAGAACATCCTTCGCGCTCTCAAGAGCTTCCTCGAGCAGCCGCCCGAGCAGCAGTCAGCACTCGCAGGTGAAAAAAAAATACTTTTGTCCAAAGTGCGAAAAGCCATGACTGCAAACACAAAGGCAGCCATTTTTTTTTTAAAGTGGTAATTTTAGAATGATTAGAAAGGTGTTTTCCCGAAGTAGTAAGTGTTTTTGAAAATTCAGAAAGCAAGTTTCATTTAGCAAGAAAAGCTTAACAATGAAACAATATCAACTAGAGGAATTGATGTTTTTCCCACAAACTTTTTTTAAACTGATTCGGTTACTGGTTCGGTCATTATGTCTCCAGGTGCCGTCCTGGTGGACCAGTACTGCAACCCGCTGGCTGATATCACGCTGGACGGGATATCGGCTCAGTTGGACGACATTGCGGAGAAAGTCAAGAATACGCTCCGGGTGAAGAATCCATCCCACCCCAGCCTTCGCATGGCTCCAGGTGACTTGGCAAAAATCAGTCAAAGCATCTGTCCTGGTGTCCTCATATCCACTTTGTTGTCTCGTAGGCGGCGAGCCTCTTCTGCTGGAGGACTTTGAGCTCCAGCGACAGGTTTTCTGCGCTCTCAATGCCGTCTTGTACGACCAGCTGCAGTACAAGGGAGACCAACTGGACTACTACAACCCCCTCAACTCTTACATCCATCAGGTTGTGTTCTAGACACTGGAAACATAGTAGTTTATGTTAAGTGTGTTTCAGATTTCCCACAATATTAGCAGTCAGTAAATGCAGTGCTAATAATTTTGAATGCGCTCAAAAGTTTTTCTCCTTTTCTTCATGATGCAGCTCTAGTTCATTTTGCCATAAATACCCAAAGTTGTGCAGCATCCGTTCCAGCGAGTTTATGATCGTGTGTGTATATGCCAAAATACAACAATTATTTAGCGAGCCAAATGGAATATGTGTTTTCTAACCAGAGCACTCTTAATTAAATCAGCTTAAATAAAATATTACTTGGTTTGATATTCCTGTTTGTGAACAAGGATGGACTCGGATGTTGGTTCAGTTTGCTCGCTTCTTTTATTGAAAATAATGCCATAACAACCTCAGCTAACACGAGTTGCTGTTAGCTGCAACAGGCACTGAACGCTAACAGCCAACTGACGTCCGCCTTCCAGCTCGTCCCATTACGGTATTATTGTAAGTAAGAATACGGCCGATATAAAAATGCACATCTGTGCGTGAAAGTTTTCTGTGGCTTATAGATAAATCTTTTTTGAATGTCCATTTATAGGACGCACCTATGCGTCCGCCCTTCATTTTTAAGGAAAAAATGTGACTTATATTTGGGGAGTTAGGGTAATTGTTAAGCCGTTTTTGTTTTGTTTTTTAATCACTAAACCATTCAGGATTAACAATTGGTAAATAAACTCTAAATTCGGAAAAATAGCTTTGTAACAGTTGAAAGTAATATTACATTTTATACCAATCAGATTAATCGATACAATAATCAAGTCTAAAAAAAAATACTCAATAGCGGTATCCCTACAATGAATTATAATTCACAACCTTTTTACCTCTTTACATTCCATTGACGTCATGACAAAGTGATATTATGAAGTAAAACCGAGCACGGTAATTGAAATTTGACCCAGTATTTTGTCTCGCAGGTGCTGCTCCGCCGTAAGGGCATCCCCATCAGCCTCTCGGTGCTTTACATGACGCTAGCCCAGAGGTTGGGCGTCAAGCTGGAGCCTGTCAATTTCCCCAGCCATTTTCTGCTGCGCTGGTGCCAAAAAGAACGAGGGTATTTGAAGGCAGCGCTTAGTTTTCAACAACACTTTTGCGTTATATTTGGTTAACATCTTCCCGCCTCCCGCAGGAGCGATGACATCTACGACTACGTGTACATCGACGCTTTCGGCAAAGGCAAGCAGATGACGGCCAAAGAGTGCGAGTACCTCATCGGTCACCAGGCCAGCGCCGACTACTACGGCGGCATTGGCACCACAGACGTGCTGCTCAGGATTGTTGGAAACCTGCTCAACATTGGGAAAAGAGGGTAACTTGTTTGCCTAAATTTTGCTTGCATTTCAAAGCACTTTTAGCCAAAATAAAGACAGGAGGAAGTCAACCGTGTAAATGGGCAGGCAAAAAAATGTGGCAAACATTATCATTGTTTTGTTATTACTTTTTGTTTTGTTTTGTAGGGAAGACAAGGAGAAGTCGTACCAGCTCCTGAGAGACACGCTGGACCTTTTCCTCACCATCAATCCCGACAACGTTCCCTACCTTCTGCTGCAGGCCAGGCTCTACTTCCACCTCGGCATCTGGCCCGAAAAGGTGCGCGCTCACCTGCTCTCACATACGCTTCCTCTCTCTCTCACAGTTCCTCATGACTTAAATATTCAATTTTCCCTCTCATCCACACTCACACCATGTTTTCCGCCTGGCACTTGCACACAGTAAAGAAATTCCGGGAGGTACGCGTTGTGGAAAATATTTCCCGCGCAGGCACCGCGCAGAGGGGTGTGGTTGCCGAAATTACATCATTTTGATGCGTGGAGCCGCACAGAGGTGGCGGACACGTCAAGCATAAACCAAGCCTTAGTCACGCAAAACTGCTCTCACGCACATTTCCACATATTTGCTTCCTCTCATTCTCACTTTCCCACCAGCTGTCACTTTCTCAGTCCCTCTCTCGTAAAGTGTCGACTCTTTCACGCAGATGCACTGTCATTCTCTTAGACTGTACACACCACTCTCACTCTCGCTAACACACACAAAGTACAAATGTTTTCTCACATTTTGACATTATCCTCTCATACTATGCATATACTCTACTATGCAACACTCACCATCATTTTCTCACAGTGATGCCCCTTTCACACAGTCTCATGCTGACCCCGAGCGGTGACATTACTCTTCTCTCCCTTGTTCCCGGGGAAGGTTCTGGACATCCTGCAGCACATCCAGGCACTGGACCCATCGCAGCACGGCGCAGTGGGCTACCTTGTACAGCACACGCTGGAGCACATCCAGCACAAGAAGCACCCAGCAACCCCAGAGGTGAAGCGACGCGGGGTGGCCGATCACAGGGAAGTACGCTACTCTGTGGGACTCATCATGAAACACAAAAGGTGTGTTGGGGCGCAAACCCTATTCCCGTCAGCTGCTCTTCCACCACGTCCTCCTTGTCCATTTTCTTGCATCACAGGGCGGATTACAACTGTGTCATCTATGGCTGGGACCCCAAATGTACCATGAGCCAGGAGTGGATCACCACCATGAGGGTCCACCAGCTGCCCGATGGATCTGAGCAGCCGTTCTACAATGTTCTGGTGCAGGACGGAACTTGTCGATATGCCGCGCAAGGTAAAGCGTGTTAATTAAAGCCAAACTCTTAATCAAAGTTCATGTTGGCAATATTGGGATGATATTATGCCTCAAAGCTGAGAAGATTTTTTGGAGCTTCCAACCATTTCAATTACTTTTCAGTCCTTAATAAATTACTGTTTTTTTATCTACAAATCATAGGGTTGTTCAATTAAATTGATGTGGAAAAAAATAAATAAATACTGAAAATGCTGTTTTTTAAAATCTATTTTACAAAGAGATTTATGACATTTTTCTGTATGTATAGAGTATATCTTCCTGGGATACAGCCTTTATTCATTTGTGTCCAGTGTAGTGGACGTTATTTGTTGGCCTATATTTCTTACTCCAAGTTGCCAAGCTAAGTCCTAGTGTGCTTATTAGAGGACATCCAGGCCTTGAGTTCTGAAAATATTTCTAAAAAAAAAAAAATCAAAACAAATTCCCTCCTATGACAAATAATAATTGCAAAAATAATAAGAACATGTGTTATGAAAACGTTACACGATCTGATGAAAAATCAGATGATCTTATGAAAAATTATTATTTAAAATAAGACATTGACATTGAAATTCATCAATGAAATCATATTGTTCAAAAAATAAGATGTATAGCGAGCACTATTTTTTTTTAACATTTTAAAAAATGAAGGCCTGCTGCTTTTAAAACGAAAACAAATATTAGAAAAGTGTTATCATCGATTTTTAACAAATATATAAAGGGTGTATTATAGTTAAAACATTCAATTGAATTTTTGAATTTTTTATAAATTGTAGTTTTATTTTTTTCCTCAAATAAATATGCATTTTCTTAATTGACTTTTTTTTAGAATCTATATATGAAAGAAGAAAAAAATAATACTGTACTTTTAATAGAAGACAGTATATATTTTTTTCAACTATAGAATCATATTTGATGAACTTTTTATCCTCGACGAATTCCAGAGAACCTGGAGCCCCACTCGGCCCCCCTGGAGATCGGACACCCAGAGGTTGGTCGCTACTTCTGCGAGTTTGCCCACACGCACTACGTTGCCAACGACGAGCTGCGGACACGCTATCCCGACGACTCGGACCACACAGAGGAGGTTGCGCGCGGCCTCTACCCCCAGCGTCCACCCACGCCCATGTAGCCACAACATTTGCTGTCGAGTCACGTCCAACAAGAAGGAAACACGTGGAGATAGAAACAGTCGTCGCTCACTTTATTAGGTACACCTGCACTAGCTCATCGTCCTACTAGACATCATCCATTCTTTTTTTTTTTAAGGAATTCATTTGACTACACTGATCCATTCAACTATACAAGCTGTTGTATATGACCATTTTAAGAATGTTGATAGTTTTAGTCAATGTTCTACATATTGTTTTTAGGCGTTTAAAAAAAAAAAAATCCTGTTCTGCAGGTTTATAGTCCATGCTGGTTGAAACGAACGCAAGTAAACAGCAGTAATAATAGCTGCACTGTATTTCAAATAATCAATAATGACAACATGGAGTTCATAGAGACCATGCAGGTGTATCTAATTAAGTGTCTCTGGTGTGTAGCGCGAATGACAAAGACAATAGCGTAAAAAACAAAATGACAAGAGGACAATGAATTCCAGGTGCTGTCTGTCAGTCATCTTGAAAACAAAGTAATGCTTGTAGAAAAGCGTCAAAAATTGTTTGCCAAATGACTTTTTCATGCACATTTTTATCTGTGCCATCATCAGTCCAGGCACAAAAAAAAAGGAAAAAAAAAATAAAAACATGAAAAGACAAAGTGTCACTTTCCCTGGAAAACCCTTTGATCATTTATTCCATATCCGTGAAGAGTCTGATACATGGTTATCAGTTGAATCTAGTAGAGTTACTAGTGCAGCACAATAGTTTACTAGTAAAGGGTAATGTGTACTAGTAAGTCCAAAGTGGCGTGGTCAAAAGCAGTGGGGTAAAATGTCATCAGTACAACAGTTGTGCTACGATAGCATAAATTGGGTCACTAGTCTGGACAAATGACAGACGAGAACAAGGATCGTAAGATGGGGGGGGAAAAAACAAACATTTATTCTCCTTTGTTGTGTGTCCGCATGTGTGTAGAAAAACTGTTTCGATTAGTGTAGCTTCTACTACAAAGGGAGCAGCTGAAGGGTTTTTCTCCCGTGTGTGCTCTCATGTGCGACTCCACGACGGCCTTTCGAGAGAATGTTCTACCACACACAGAGCAACTAAAGGGTTTTTCTCCTGTGTGCTTTCTCATGTGTCTCACCACATCTGACTTTTGCGCAAACGCTTGACCACAAACGGAGCAAATATAAGGTTTTTCTCCGGTGTGCGTTCGCATGTGTATTGTCACGTAAGTCTTTTTATTGAATCGTTTACCACACAATGAGCAACGAAAGGGTTTTTCTCCTGTGTGTGTTCTCACGTGTGACTCCATATTTGGTTTATCAGTAAACCTTTTACCACAAACTGAGCAACTGAAGGGTTTTTCTCCCGTGTGTCTTCTCATGTGTTTCATCATCTTTCCCTTTTCGACAAATGCTTTACTGCAAACTGAGCAACTGAAGGGTTTCTCACTTGTGTGTACTCTCATGTGTTTGGCCATGCTGCCCTTTTGAGTAGCTGTTTTACCACAAACAGGGCAGCTAAATAGTTCTTGACGTATGTGACGTCTATCGTGCGCTTGAGATTTTGTTTTGTTCGGAAGAGTCATCTCCTCTCCGGAACTTTCCAGCTGTTTGTCGTCAACTTCGCCATCCGCAGAGTTCATATCTTCTTCGTCATCAGTAGGCGACAGTGGAGCTAAGAGCTCGTCTGGTGGCGCTTCTCCAGGGTAGTTTCTGCTCATACTCTGACCATAAAGCTGCGACCATTTAGGTGCTATGTCTTCATCACCTTCGAGCTTCACAACGATGACATTCAAAGACAAATTGCTGACTTGCTCCTCTTCAATGCAGAGGGGTTGTGGATCCTTTTCTTCCTTTTTCAAGTGGAGGGGCCATGTATCATTTCGCGCTAAACTGGAACTTCCCCTCTGCAGATGAAGGGCAGATTTTACCGGATGACCAATCAGCTGATGGATGTCTACAATACACAAGGAAGTAATTTAGTTACTACAGAGAAACTACTAGCAAACAACAAAGTTATCATACCTAACAAAATTAAAAATATTTGTAAACCAAAGTTTGAAAAATACTTGGTTGTATTTTAGAAACCGTGCAGCACTTTGGTCATCCCTTTGAGGTTGTTTTTAAATCTGCTTTCTAAATAAACTTTGACTTGTAACAAAGAATACATTTTAAGTTTGTGTAAATAAATAGAACTGTTAAAAAAAAAGACCTAGGCCCTAGTGTTTATTTTTAACCATTTTTACCAATAACATTCAATGGTTTGGAGACCATTAGCAGAATGTTAAAATGTATTCTAATTCTACAGATGTTTGGGAGCCTTTATGATTAGCGTAAGATGTTCTGATCTCTGGTCCCAGTTACAGCTTTCTGAATTATCTTTTGATATTTGCTCTTCTCAGCGAGTTTGGTATTTTTCAGTTAGTAAAAGTCTGGTTTTAACAAATAACTAACAATATTAGTTATTTCTTAAAAGTCGGACCCAAGCCTATCAGCATCCACTTTCGTTCTTGATTGACAGAAACCTAAGTACACCGTCTAACATACATTGGACCATGTCTATTCAACAAAAACCTGGAGGAAACCCACAAACCATGTACCGTGAAGCTTCATACAATACAACGAGCTCAGCAATAAATGAAAAATATGGTCCATGACCACTATCGAAATAAAAGTATGTAAAAAGAAGTCTTGCATGCGGAATAAATCACATAAATGTTCAATAAACAAATACCTCGATGGCTGCACACATCCTAAACGGAAAAGAATAAACAATCTCAGACAAATTATACCAAAAAGAAAATAAAAACTACGAATACGTTTGACTACGTCAAGTTAATGGCCGTTTCTTCTGTCACGCATACGCGTATGTGCGTGCGTGTGTGCAACCGGATGTGCTACGAGCTAGAAGTTCCCTTCTTGTTCACATCGCTTGCAAAAATGGTTCCTATTAGTAATGCATAGATAGACCTTTTAAAAAAAAAAAAAAAAAAAAATATATATATATATATATATATATATATATATATATATATATATATATATATATATATATATATATATATATGTATACACCATCACGTCCTTTTTAATTTCCTGATGAGAACATAATGAACAGAACACCAAACTCTTGACTCCGAAAATTTATTTATGACTTCTTGAAATGCCACCAACTTCAAAGAAAATGATGATTATAATTAATTATAATATAATTAATTATAATTATAAGAATTCAAAATTTTTTGGGAAAATACACAATTATGATATGCAGCATCGTCGAATGACTTCTTTATTAACTTAAAATGTAGAATAAAAAAATGAATATGAAGTTATTTCCAAACTTTTGACAGGAGAGCCGCAATACTTCATTCACTCTCGATAAGATACTAATATTGGAGCTCCGACTACCGCCTGATACGATGTCGATCCAATACAATATCAGCAGGAATGATACATGCTTTTATTTTATTTTTTTTCAATATGAAATGTTAGGAGAGACTTAAGTGATGCTATTCAGACAAAGAGCTATAGTCTGCAAGAGTAGATATGAGAAAATGCAAAATTCAAATCTGCATGCTAGGTCAGAAGAGCAGAAACTTCAATTTAGAAGCTGTGGGTTGCAGACTAACAGGGACAATCAAAATTAAGTTGAGATCTTCGGATTCTGAGAAACTGCTGGTAGACTTGTGGAAGACAGTTTTTCTCAGCTTTTGTGTGTCCTCGTGTGTGTAATAAATTTGCTCCAACAATCAAATTGTTTGCCACATATTGAATATTTTTTCTGCTTTGTGCGTATCCATGTGCACAACAATGTCACACCTTCTAGAGTAGGCTTTACCGCAAAGTGAGCAATGGAAAGGTTTTTCTCCTGTGTGTACGCGCATGTGGGTTTTTAGATAAGTCTTTCGAGCGAATGGTTTGTCACAAACTAAGCAATTGAAACATCTTTCTCCGGTGTGAGTTCTGCTATGGATAAGCTATTGGAACTTTCACATTTGTTCGTAGTTTCGATTGCGGGCCCAATTGAATAATAGTATATTGTTTACATACCTTTGTGAAAGATTCCTGCGCGTTCGGGTATGAGCCGGGATAAACACACATGCACACGTTCATCGCGTCAACAACACTTCGAAGATTTATTATTACCAAATTGTCTAATGCAATTTACAAGCCAATTGTCCAAAACAGAGATCTCTGGATCATTCCCGTGTCATGGTGAGAATGATGCCGGTTCCTCATCCGCCGCCCTATTTTATATTTGCCGGTCCACCGAATGGGGGTTGTCGCTGGTCCATTCATCATGTTGGGTTGTTTCCTGTCCTCTGCTGCCCCCTTTCGGTTGGAGGATTCCAGTCCAGACGTTTCAGCAACTGTGCAGATGCTTTTGAACATACTCAAATACACATTAGAACGTTCTTTTTTTTTGCACCATTATATAGCCCTTACTTTTATTGTTACATTCATCCAATCTTTTAACTCCTCTCTCATATGGTACGATATTTCAGTATGTTATTGTTTGCGCCCGTAGGTGTGTGTGTGTGTGCATGGGTGTTTGTGTGTGTCCCCACCGTCCCAGACCTGTGGACGCCAATCACCTCTGTGTATTCGAGGTCGATCATCCAACAATGCATTCTGGAGGACTTTACCCCCACTCCTATCTTTTGTGGTGCCCCTCTTTTGTTATTGCCGCCAGTAAGTCCCTGTTTTACTGACTGCATCACAAAGACAAATGATCGCACCAGGTGTTGACCTCCCGGGCCGGCTCCGCAGAAAGTTGCTACTCTGAATTTTTATTGCCAATCAACCTGCTAAAAACTACATTCCTTCAATAAGCATACGAGAACGAGAAAAGAATTCTTTACCACAAACCGAGCAACTAAAGTGGGTTTTTTGTGTGTGTTTTCTTAAGTGTGTTAGCAGTATCTCTTTTAGTAAGAAGGTTCTCTTGCAAATTGCGCAAAAAAAGGATTCTCTGTGTGTAGTATCATGACCTCAAAGATCTCTTTTTAGAGAATACTTTACCACAAGTAGAGCAACTGAAAGAATTTTTGAGCGTTTTCACCACAAGTTGAGGAACTAAAGAGTTTTTCTTCAGTGTGCATTCTCGTATGTAGAGACCAAATTTGAATGTCGTGTGAACCATTGATGGCAAATTGAGCAACTAAAGGTTCTTTCTTGTGTGTGCTTTACCATATTGTCCAATAATGAGCAGGCACCATCTTTTTTATGTGTTTGTGAAGTTGTACGTTTGCTAAGAGGCGTTTTCCTTTTGGAGCATTGAGACAGTTTGTTGTCACCATCAACGTCTGCATCGTTTTGCAAATGTTCTTCCAAGTTGTCACTCTCTGATAGTGGAGCCAAAAATTTGTCTAGTGGTTGCAGTCCTCCAGAGCCATCACCACTTGGAGTGTCATGAGGAAGCTGAGAACAATTGGATGGTTCATCTTCAAGCTTCACAGACATGACAGACAACTGTGATTCACTGGCATTAACTGCGTTTCCCTCTTCCTCTTTAATTTTAGGGGGCTGCAGATCCTCGTACTTCACGATGAAAGTCCTCCGCTCCAGCAGAGGGGAAAGTTTTCCCTGATGACCAAGCAGCTGCTGGACGTCTGCAGAACACAAGCAACACAAACACACTTGACTGGTCGACTGCACAGGGAGTATTGCCCTGCCCCCTTTATACAAACCAATCACAAATTACAAATCGTAAATTTTTCCGAAATTAATCACAATCGCATTTTCCATCAACGTTTTTTTTCACGTAGATCCTTTCAATACAATTCGAACCCTTTTGTAGAAATAAATAGTAGTACAGTATTGAAAAAAAATGAATTAACGAAAAAGAATAATTACTCACTTACATTCCCTACTCTTTTTGGACAGTTTGGGTACTCAAAAAAACCCTGTAAAATAAAATGATTTTTTTCTTTACGCAATTACATCCGCTGACTTACACTCCGACACAGTAGATGGCGCTAATGCGCCTTAAAACCTCGATGTCACAAACCCCGAATACGTAATTGAATGGAAGGAAGCAGAACGTTTGTTGTGGCGAAGAGGAACGACGTCGTCTTGTGGCAAAACGCCGACATAAGATAAAAAAAAGTTGAAAAGAAAAACAAAGGCTGGATTTCAGAATGAACGATGGCGTTCCGCGAGGAGCAAGTTTGTCGCTTGAGGAAAGAGACCGAGTGGCGACCACATTTGGAAGATGTTCAGACGATGCTGCACAAACAAGAAGGTCTGTTTGGAGGCTCGTTGACCTTTTTTCATTTCAGCGCATTATGTTTTTTTTTTTTTTTTTAATTGAACTTGTTTTCTTTTTCCTGTTTTCTCCTTGTGTCATGGTCATGGTTATCTTTTAAATGTTCTACGGAAACACATTTCACCTCTCATTCAAAATGTAGTCAGACAATGTATTACTGCCGTGTAAAATACTTTACAGATGTCCTAATAACGAATATATATTAAAGTGATAAATAGCATTTAACCGTTTTTTAATCACCCAATTATAGAAATTATTATTATACAAGATTGCGAGTAGTATTTTTTTAGAGAACTGCTTTAACATGACTTAATAGTTTTATTTTTGAAATCTGTACGCTTTCTGAAATAAAATTATATGCCAAGACAATTTTATTTCATTGAAAGAAGCGTTGGAAACAACAGTTGCCATTGTAGAGGTAATAATAAAAAAAAAGTATTTTAAAAAAACTAAGAAAAATGTAAGGTATTAGAATGAAATTTTAGATCTTGCAGTTTTTTCCAGGGCACAAAAAATTTGAGTAATACGAGATAGTCTGGACGTTATAACCGTAATCTTGCATGTTTTTCCATGACCATTTTTTAAAAATAAGGAAATTATATAATACGTTCTATAAAAATTGTAATTGGTCCTACAAATTCAATACATTTGCTGTAAACTGTAATTTTCAGAGGCATGTACAGTTCCATCCAAAAGAATTGAAACAGCAAGGTCAATCCCTTTGTTGTGTTGTATAGGGACAGTTTCTGATAAAAAGATGAATGTGAGACAAATATTCAGAATTCCCGCTTTTCTTGGTATTTACATCTGTGACTCAGGTCACAAATATTTTGTGTTGCTTGTGTTCTACAGATGTCCAGCAGCTGATCGGTCATCAGGAAGAACCTACCCCTCAGCGGCAAGTGGGGAACTCCTGTGTGAAGCCGCCCCACCACATCAAAGAAGAAAAAAAAGGTCCAGTCAACCATCTCATTAGAGATAAAGAAGATGATCCAAAGCTCCCTCACGTCAAGAAAGAAGAGGATGAGATTGCTGTCAGCAAGTTGCCACTAATCGTTGTCTCCGTGCAGAGCAACGACGACAACGCACCTGAGTTGGCTCGACTTCATCGCCGCTGTGGGAGACCACCACCTGACAAAGTCTTAGCACCACTGTCAGACAGCGATGATATGGAAGATGTGAACGACGCGGGCTGCAAAAGTGTGGACAAAATGTTGAAATCCTCCGACAAGAAGGCGGGTGGCAGCTGCTCAATTTGTGGTAAATCATTTGCTCAAAACGGACCTCTGATAAGACATATGCGAACACACACGGGAGAAAAACCATACATTTGCTCCATCTGTGGCAAAGGATTCACAAATAAGTCGGACATGGTTCGACACATGAGAACGCACACCGGAGAAAAACCTTTCGATTGCTCACTGTGCGAGAAAAGGTTCTCTCACAAGGAAAGTTTGGTGGCACACATGAGAACACACACTGGAGAAAAACCTTTCATTTGCTCCGTCTGTGGTAAAACATTCACTCAAAATTCAAGCATGGTAGCACACATGAGAATACACACAGGAGAAAAACCCTACCGTTGTTCAGTTTGTGGAAAAAGATTCATTCTAAAACCAAACATGGTATCTCATATGAGGACACATTCCGGAGAAAAACCTTATGGTTGCTCGTTGTGTGACAAAACATTCTCTTTCAAGTCCTGCGTGGTAACGCACATGAGAACGCACACAGGAGAAAAACCTTTTCGTTGTTCTTTGTGTGGTGAAAGATATGCTCAGCGGGCTAATTTGACTGCGCACAAGCGGATACACCACACAGAGTAAATGTTTGAAAGTAATCCTCTGCTGGAGATGAACTTTGCATATCTTGTTGACTCAAATCTTGAAAATGGGTTGTCCAAAACGGAACAAAGTATTTTCAAATCAGATCAAATCATGCAATGCAATACTAGTTCGAATCTGGATCAAAACTGTGTTTGTTTGTTTGTTTTTTGAAATATTCCGGCATGATCTGGATAGCTGTTTTTTTTTTTTTATCTTAATTCTCCTGATCTCAACAAGTAGTATGATTTCAAAATATAATTTAGGGAGAAAATGTAAAAACATTTAAAATTTGGTTAAATAATCAATTTGGATTATTTATGAATATATACTTTAGGTTATATTTTGCACTTAATTTGTTCAGTGATAAAGATGGAGTAGGCATAATTGTGCTCGGAACTGCGACCAATATGTCCACAAATGTGACTAACTTCACAAGGAAGCTGTTAAAAAAAATAAGAATAATAAATAAAAATTCGTGACACGTGGCTCGACTACATGTATGTATTAATGGTGCAAAGAATGTTGTTAGGAAAATCAATAATGTCCACACCAAAGTCTGTTTTTCAATGTAATCTGCTTCTTGAACACAGCTCTCGTAATGGAAAAATATATTGCAAATATATTTTAAGTTACTGTCAATCTTTGTCTTATGAAACTTAGACAGCTATACATCTGTAAATATGGACATTCTGTCCAAAATAAAGGGAGCGACCAAATCCTGTGCAGTGCAACCAGCTGAAAAAGTTGCTTGCACCAGTGTTGCTACTGCAAATGTTAATGTATTTCCTTGCATAGGCTAACAATGGAGCCTTTCACTTAACTAAAGAAAAAAATAAAATAATTATCTCGTACCCATTAAATAGACCCCCAAACAGATTTCAGTAGCAACCAAAAATGGTTATACTCATTTTTCTGTCGTTCATTGTGAATTAAGTTCAAATATTTTTTTCATTTTAGCAGTCGGGTATTTCACGTTTTTAAAGACACCATGTATGTGTTTTCTGTACTGTATATTTGTTTTGTCTCAAATAACTGTTCATAAACAAAATTGTAAATGCAAATGGGTTATGTTTTTGTCTCAAAATAAACACTTTGCTAGTAGCTTGCATTGTGCTTTCTAGTACCGTTTTTAGCGTACTGATAATGTCATTTAAAAAACAAGTCTGCAACAAAGTGATCCAATCTGATGATGCTTTGAAAAACCGTAAATACGAGTTATTACCTCATCCTGGATAACTAAAAATCTAGATCATTTTGATCCGTCCAAGATGACAATTTTGAACAACTGTTGACAGCTGCCCTGGTACATCATGGTATGGTTTCATCACGGCGTGTTCTTCCAAAGAAGGAGTAAAGGTTCTCTTGTATAGTGCACTCCTCAAAATAAATGGAGTCATGAGCAAAGTCAAGTAATGCGCCGTAAGGTACGTTAATAAACAAACACTTGTTCAAGTTGTCAAAATGTCCACAGGATGGCAGCAAACAACCCCCATGAACCACAAAGGATCCCAAAAATACCATCAAAGAAGTAATTTGCGGAAGTCGTACGCAAGTAGCATACCGATTAAATACTCGAAGCGACGAAGTGAAATTGAAAGTAAAGACATCAAAATGTTGAAGGAGTTAGTGAGGGAGCGACTCATTGCGGCCGCCGACGAAATCTTTGGACTTTTTGAGAAAACAATCGCATCTTATGAGGAGCAACTTTGTCGGGCGAGAGGGGAGAACGAGCGTCAACGACGACAACTGGAAGATGTTCGCAACACTCAAACGACGACGATGCACAGCCAAGGTTTGTAAATATAACTTATTTGTGATGATACAACGATTTCCACGCTATTTTGGAGAATTGTGCATTTGAGAATGCAAACACTTGAGTAGATTTCTATGAATAAAATGTAACATATAGTACCTATATAGACATTTTCAGTGTCTTTCACAGGTGTCGAACTGCAGTCCTCGGTTTGACGGTTTTCTCTCCTTACCTGATGCAAATGATCAGTGTCATTTTTAGAAAATGGATGGATGGATAGTAAGTTCCGAGGCCCTCGAGGACTGGAGTTCAACACCTATCAAACTGGTCTCAAGATGTTGACACAATAAATGTGACAATTATTTTTAAAATAAAGTAAATATATTGTAAAAAATCGGTGATGTCCAAACTCACGACCGAGTTTAAACATCAATCCAATTTCTAGAGCCGCTTATCCTCACAAGGGTCGCACGTTTGCTGGTGCCCATCCCAGCTGGCTTCGGGCTGTAGATGGGGGACACCTTGAACTGGTTGCCAGCCAATCGCAGGGCACACAGAGACCAACAACCATTCTCACACCCAATCACACCTAAGGTCAAATTAGTATGTCCAATACACCTGCCATGCCTGTTTTGGTGGTGTACGTGATTAAACCGGAGTGCTCAAAAGAACCCACGCGGGCTTTGGGAGAACATCCAAACTCCACACAGGAAAGCCAGAGCCAGGTGGATTTGAACTTGGGTCCCTGTGAGGCGGACATCACCAAGCCGCCCCCGAGTTTTAACACATTTGTAACCGCATTTGAACTAATCCCTTTTTTTGCTACTTGTGTCTTGAAGACGTTTGGCAGCATCAAGAAGAATTTGTGCCTCATCCGTGGTGGGGAAGCTCCAGTTTGGAGCATCCACAGGCCCACTATGTTAAAGAGGAAGTGACGGATCCTGCGTCCCCACACTTTAAGGAGGAAGAGAAAGATCCACAGCTTCCACACTTGAAAGAAGGAGAACAAGAGGCTGACCTCAGCAAGTTTTCTCTCAGCAGTGTTTCTGCGGAGGGCAACGACGACGACTACAAAGCGGCCGAGCCGACGCGGCTACATCATCCCGGTACGAGTGAAGACCGCTGCGGAGGCCCGCCAGCAGACCAGCTCTTCGATGTTGACGACATGATGCAAGATACAATCGACACAGGCGATGAGGGGGGAAACGAGATGACTCATTACGAGCAAACTTCTCAAACACGTGGGAAAAGTCATAAAGAACGTTTCTGCTGCTCCATCTGTGGTCAAGGATTTCCATATGAGAGTAATTTGAAAATCCACACGCAGAAGCACACAGGCGTAAAACCCTTTTCGTGTTCTTTTTGTGGTAAACGCTACTCTTATAGGTACAATTTGAACGCGCACATGAAAAAACACAAGGCAGAAAAAGTTTTCAGTTGTGTAGTTTGCGGTCGTTTTTTTCACCAAAAGGAAAATTGGACCGCACACATGAGAACACACAAGGAAGAAAATAACTTGAAATGCTCAGTTTGTGGTCTAATATTTACTCAGGAGTCCAGTTTGGAAACACACATGAGAACACACAAAAGAGAAAAACCTTTCGCATGCTCCACTTGTGATAAAAGTTTCTCATCTAAGTCAGGTTTGGAAAGACACATAAGGACACACACGGGAGAGAAACCCTATAGTTGCTCAGTTTGCGGGGAAAGTTTTATAACAAGGCCAAATTTGAACGTACACATGTGGAAACACACTGGAGATAAACCTTTTAGTTGTGCGATCTGCGGTGATAAATTTGTTCAGAAGATCACTTGGATTGCACACACAGCAAAACACACAGGACAAAAGCTTTTCACATGTTCTGTTTGTGGTAAAAGTTTTTCTTATAAGCATGGCTTGATTGCACACATGCGCAAACACACTGGCGAGATCAAAATGTAACTGCTTAGTCAGTTGGAAAGTTTTTTTTTTTTTTTTTTTTTAAAGCAAAGTTTGAGTTTTTGTGCGCACGGATGTGCAAGAGCGTTTTCAGACCAAGATAAAAGAAAATACAATGCAATCATTGAACAAATATGAAGTCCTTGTAAGTGAAAATAGATGTTATTTCAACAGTCTATGGTCAAAATCATTTCTTTTATTGTTTTTCTAGTATCTGAGCAAGTCGAAGATTGTAAATGTTCAACAAAAGAATGCCCAAAATGGAACCTTGGGGTACTCCATATGTAATTTTGGCCTGTTGAGATTTTCTGTGTCCTTAGCAATTGATCCCTGTGCAATAGATCCAATAGCATCCCGGCCTTAGTTAAATATTCATAACACGTTAGCCGAAACAAAAATCAAAATCAGTGCCAGAGAGTCCCTGCCTCATCTTACAATTGGTCAGTGATGCTTCACTGAGTTCTAGTAAGACTAAGACACAGTTTCTCTTATGAATTGTGTCAAAGCGGCTATCATTTCTAAAACACTTTGACTAGAGTGTTCACAGTGCTGTGATGGTTTCTAAAAGACCAGAAAATGCAAAGCAGCTGTTCACTCTAAAACGACAACAATCTAGCTTTTGAACCATTTCTTTAAAAAATGATTTGATATACAGTAGGCATATGATTCATTAGTTTCTCTCCTGTATTATTCTTTTTCAAAAGTGGCTTAGTAACAGCCATTTTTAGGGTGTATTGGACGCCACTGCACCTGTGTACTCCGCCATTGTATAGCTCTAAATACATACATGTTTACAATATGTTTCAGATCAGAAACCAATTTACAAAAAAAATGTGTGTAAAGTACCCATATAGCTAGAAAAAAAACATTACTTGGTTTTGAATGTTTGTCATTAAGAAATTAAAGTGTTTGATGGCATTTAATATTGTCTTTTTCACATATTTTTTAAAAGTACAATGTACTTAAAATGGATCCAGATTATTTTATTGTGTGGAGCAACATGATGAAATACAATTGTGTAAATTCAACACGCCGTTTTTTTCAGTGTAGTTGTTATATAGTAATAGAAATTTGTTTCAGATTGTTGTCCTGTCATTTTTTTGCATCCTATTATTATTAAGTCCACTTTTCAGACATAATTTTTTGCTATACTGTTTTACACGTGTCATGAAATTGTCGCAAAATCTTAATTGCATGCCTCAACTATATATTATGATTATGACGATCACTTTCCAGTTTTCCTGATAACTCTGAAGTTTCTTTTAGCACCACGGCACTGTTTTTTGCTTCTCGCTTGAAAAGACAGCCTTGTCATTCCGAACCAGTAATATAGAATAATTGATTTAATTAACAATAACTTGGGCGTTTACCACCCTGTAAGGTAAGCTAAACAAGTACATAAGGAAAAAGCCTATTCGATGCAGTGAAATTTTATAAGACCTTAACCAGTTGACCAAGAATTATGTTTACTCAATTTTCTCCATGTTAACAATATTACTCCAAACTAAATTGTTGTTGCTTGTGTCTCGCAGGCACTTCGGCATATGATTGGTCAATGAGAAGAATTTGCTTCGCACCCGTTTTGCAGGAGTTCCAATTTGAATCAACAGCAATCGCTGCGAGTTAAAAAGGAAGAGGAGGATGCACAGCCACCACCCGTTAAAGAAGAAAAGGAGGAGGCTGACATCAGCAAGTTTTCGTTGGCTGTTGTTCCGGTGGAGGGCGATACTGATGAAGACCAAGCACCTGAGTGGTCACGGCTTCATCGTCACGGTCTAAACGAAGACCGGTACCGAGGATCACCAGCAGACCAGCCGATGGTTCCGCGATCACACGACGATGATATTCAAGATACCGGGGACACAAATGGCGGCACTGAAAATGAGTCGACTCATAACAAGCCCACTTCTCAAATATGCAGAAGGCCTCATCTTCCTAACGAATGTTTGCACAGCCCAGTGTGTCGTCAAGGATTTCCTTATGAGAGTACTCTGAAAATACACATGCAGAAACACACAGGAGAAAACCCGTTTTTGTGTTCACTTTGTGGTGAAATTTACTCTTATAGGTACAATTTGAACGTACATATGAAAAAACACGGGAGAAAGTCTTTTCGCTGTCAAGTTTGCGGTAAATGTTTCACTAGAGAGGAAAATTGGACTGTACACATGAGAATGCATACGGGAGAAAAAACTTTCAGTTGCTCAGTTTGTGACAAAACCTTGCTTCACATGAGAAAACACACTGGAGAAAAACCTTTCACATGCTCCGTTTGTGGTAAAAGCTTCTCTTTTAAGTACGATTTGACCAGACACATGAGGACGCACACAAGAAAACCCTATCCTTGCCCTGTTTGTAATTAAAGCTTTTTTTTTTGCAAGTCTGGCTTGAACAGACACGTGAGGACACACGTGGAAAAAAATGTTTAGTGTTCAAGATTTTTTTTCTTTTTTTTCTGGGTATTGTCTCGAAACGTCAGCGTCCTCTTGTGATGATTAGAGCCTCTAGGGGGCAGCCGCACAATCACGAATCCAATGGCTGCCCGCTCCCGTAAAACCACCGTCGAAGAAATGAAGGCGGAAGTTTGCGTGCTTTTTAATCGACGGTCGTGAAACAAAGCAGCGACATTGATTTCGTTTACTTTTGCTTGCTCTTGGGATTCACACTATTGATTAAATATTGCGAAACACTTGGAGTGTCTGAATGTGATGACGTCGCACGAGGAGCAACTTTGTCGAGCGAGAGAGGCGAAGGAAGGTCAGGCACGACAATTGGAAACCATTTTCTCGCCCCCCAGTGCACTACTGCACAGTCCAGGCTTGGCCACTTGAACTTTATAATATAATACGTTATTCATATGAAATATACTTTTCTATGTAAACGTCAACCATATTAAACGCTTGAGTCACCTAATGCCGATTCGAATCACATTGATTCGCTGCGTGTTTTTCAGTTTTAGACATGGTAATTTCTCAGTGATATTCGTCCTGTTATTTTTTCCTCCTCGAGATGCTGCTCTTGGTTGAAAGATAAAGGCTGATGCAATGGGAATTTGTCAAATCTCATCTGAATCTATAAAGCAAGAGTTCCGTTTAGAGGAGCAAAAAAATATGAAAGCTGGTCCATGAGACTTCATTTTCCCTATAATTTGTTTTTTGATTCATTGATGAGCCCAAATTAAAAAAAAGAAACATCACCAGGCTGCAAAATACAAGCAGTGGGTTATAGTTTATTGTGGTTGGCAATATGATCGACATTTACCGATCACATCTTTTTTTATGAAAATCAGATGATCCCCACTGGCACACCATTTTTGTTGTTGTGATGTAAGCTCCCAGCCAATAGATGTCAAGGATTTTTTGCGTTCTTTTGTCCAACTAGATTTTGACGCTTGAGACTCATGTGCTCACATCTTGTTTGTTTTGCGTATGTCCCGTAGACGGGTATCCGGAGCCCCACCGCATTAAAGAGGAAGATGAGGATGTGCAGCCACCCCGCGTTAAAGAAGAGGAGGAGCAGGTCGATGTCAGCGAGTTGTCCCTCAATGTTGTTGTTGTGAAGAAAGAAGATAATGAGGATGACGCAGCCGAATGGCCGCAACTTCATTGTCGTAGTCCAAGCGGTGATCATCTGGAGGGAGCACCCACTGGGGAACGCTTAGTTCCGCCGTCACATGTTGGTGACATGGACAAACCCTCGAGGAGCACTGGAGACGCAGAAGTTGACGAAGGACGCTTGGGAAGCATTGAAAAAGACGCACGCAAAGAACATTTGACCTGCTCACTCTGTGGCAAAATTTTTTCTTGTAAGTACAGCGTAAAGGAACACATGAGGACGCACACGGGAGAAAAGCCCTTCAGCTGTTCCGTTTGTAATAAAATGTTTGCTTGCAAGTCAAATATGGTGAGACACATGAGAGCACACACGGGCGAGAAACCAACTTTCTGTTGTTCAGTTTGCGGAGATACATTTGCACAGAAGGGCTCATTGATTGTGCACATGGCAACGCACACGGAAGAAAAACGCTTCGCTTGCTCAGTTTGTGGGAAAAGATTCGCTAAAAGAAAGAATATGTCGGTTCACATGAGGACACATACGGGAGAAAAACCTTACGCTTGCTCCATTTGCAGCGAAAGGTATGCCAAAAAGATCTCTTTGATTGCACACACAGCCACACACACAGGAGAGAAACCTTTCACCTGCTCAATTTGTGATGAAAGCTATTCGTATAAGCGAAGTTTGAATATACACATGCGGACGCACACGGGGGAAACGTTGGTTAGTTGTTCGGTTTGCGATGAGAGATTTTCTTACAAAAGGAGTTTGAAAGCACACATGCGGAAACACACGGGAGAAAAACCTTTCATTTGTTCTGTTTGTGGTGAAAGATTTACCTATAAACAGACTTTAAATGCACACATGAAGAGACACACGGGAGAAAAACCTTTCACATGTTCTATTTGTGATAAATGCTTCTCTTATAAGGCTGATTTGACCAGACACATGAGGACGCACGCATGAGAGAAACCCTTTCATTGCCCTGTTTGTGATACAAGCTCTTGCAAGTCTGACGTGAGAACACACGAGGAAAAAATGTTTAGTGTTCAAGATTGTAGTTTTAGATTATGTAATACATAGCTGACTGCTTTCTCCAGTCATAACAATTAAAAATATTTTTTTTTACATTCACAACAACTACCCCACTTTTTGGTTGAAATTTCACATTATGGTTGAAAAGGCAAAAAATCTGAAATTACTGAAAAGCTACTAAAATTAATGAACGTAGGCTATTCTCCACATTGTGTATATTTACAGTATATCATAGTATATATTTACCATGCAAGAAAATGTTGCAGAAAACATTAAACATTACCACTGCGACTATTTTTGTCTTCATTTTGACCACTACCGTTTTTCCTACATTTACAATGTCATTTGATCCAGAAATTAAATGTGTTTTGGATGTTTTTGAAACATGCTCAATCTCAAAATTTTGGTTTAGCATCAATGGAAAGGCTTGTGCCATTAAAATATCCTTTAAAGGAGACATCAAGTCAAAGACTTTTACGCTATCATGTTCATACTGTCCCACTAGTCTAGCCACAGAATTCTATTTAACACCGCCTTTGTGGAATATGAATCAAACAGCAAAATCCAGATGTTTTTATCCATCTGGAGCCATTTTTACACTTGCTGTTAGTGAGGTTCATGGCACTGACATCATCAGTCAGATTTACAAACATCATATGAGCCCCCCCAGAGAAGCGTATACACACCGAGGATACGGAGGAAAACTGCAGCCGTTATGAAAGAAGCTTGGTGGTTTGCTCAAGTGGGGGGAGAGATTTTGCAAAAGTGATCACCTGAGAGCAGCACAGCTCGTGTACAGCACATTTTTCAGTAAGTTCAGCAAATCATTTTCATGTGCCGGATTTGAATTTGCAAGTAAAATCTGCTGTACGGTCACTCAGCGTTGCATACTGGCAACACACTGTCTCTGCTGCACTTGATTTATGTTAACATCCTACAAGATGCATTATCTAAAACCCTGTCACAGCTCAAAATTATCATCACAAATGACAACAACTAAGTCAGAAAAATGCTTTTCAACGAAAAAAGAATCAAGACATTTCCAAGAAGCACAATGGGCCAGCAGAGATTAAACGTAATAGTTGTTATGAATAAAAGAGGATTGTGTTCTTGAATTGAAATATAATGTATTATGTAGATTTTGCTGCTTGTACCCCCCAACCTTTCACGCTAGAGACGCCTCGGTTACAAGTCAAATATTTTGTATCCGTTATTTGTAATATGTATACCAGGGGTCACCAACTCCGGTCCTCGAGGGCACCTATCCAGCATTTTTTCAGTGTAACCCTCCTCCACTGCACCTGATTCATAGGATGTGCTCATCAAGAAGCTCTGCAGGAGCACCAAAATGATCATGATAATTTGCATCAGGTGCAGTGGAGGAGGGTTACACTGAAAAAATGCTGGATAGGTGCCCTCGAGGACCGGAGTTGGTGACCCCTGATGTATACAGTACTGGGTACTGTAAAGAAACGTCAGCGTCCTCGTGTTTTGAACAGCGCCACTAGGGGGCAGCCGCATAAAATGACGAACGCAATGGCTGCCCGCTTCCATAAAAACCACCGTCGAAGAAAAGAAGGCGGAAGTTTGCGTGCTTTTTAATCGGCGGTCGTGAGACAATGCAGCGACATTGAGTTCGTTTACATTTGCTTGCTCATGGAATTCAGGAAATTGTGTACATAGTTGCTGAAACCTAGGACTGCGTGAACGTGATGACGTCGCACGAAGAGCAACTTTGTCGAGCCAGAAAGTCAAAGGAAGGACAGGCACGACAATTGGAAGCCATTTTTTCGCCTCCCGGTGCACTGCACAGTCCAGGTTTGGCCACTTGAACAGACAATCCATTGCTTTATGTCATCGTCGAAACACAAGTATCGTTTTATAGACTACGACAACACAGACAAACATAAGAGGCAATACATTGCACTCTTGAGTTGTATCTTTATAATATAATACGTTGTTCATATGAAATATACTCTTCTATGTAAACGTTAACCATATTAAACGCCTGAGGCACCAATGCCGCTTCGGATCACATTGATGAGCTGCGCGGTTTTCAGTTTTAGATATGCTCATTGCTCGGTGATATTTGTAATCTTAATTTTTACTCCTCAAGATGATGCTCTTGGTTGAAAGATTAAAGGCTGATGCGATGGGAATTTCGACAGAATGGTTAAAGCAAGATTGTCATTTAGAGGAGTAAAAAATATCAAACGTGAGGCTTCATTTTTCCTATCACTTGTGCTCACTAAGGATCATAATATGCAATTAATCTGTCATTGTTTTGTCGTTTAATTGATGAACCAAATTAATCCTCTCCAGGCTGCAAAATACGAGCAGTGGGTCATCGTTTTTTGTGATTTGCAATACATTGATCGACATTTACTGATCATATATGTTTTTATGAAAATCAGATGATCGCCATTGGCACACCATTTTTTTTTTTGGTGTGATATAAGCTCCCATGGACTTTTTGTGCTCTTTTGTCCAACTACATTTTGACGCTTGAGACCCATGTGCTCACGTGTTGATTGTTTTGCATATGTCCCGTAGATGGACATCTGGAGCCCTGCTGTGTTAAAGAGGAAGACGAGGTTGCACAGCCAACCCGTGTTAAAGACGAAGAGGAGGAGGTCCATGTCAGCGAGTTGTCCCTGAATGTTGTTGTTGTGAAGAAAGAAGACGATGAGGACAACGCAGCTGAGTGGCCGCGGCTTCATCATCACAGTCCAAGCAGTGATCGTCTCGAGGGAGCACCCACGGGGGAGCGCTTCGTTGTGTCTTCACATGGTGGTGACATGGACAAACCCTCAAGGAGCGTTGGAGACGCAGAGGGTGACGAAGGACGCTTGAGAAGCATTGCAAAAGACGCACGCAAAGAACATTTGACCTGCTCACTCTGTGGCAAAATTTTTTCTTGTAAGTACAGCGTAAAGGAGCACATGAGGACGCACACGGGAGAAAAGCCCTTCAGCTGTTCCGTTTGTAATAAAATGTTTGCGTGCAAGTCAAATATGGTGAGACACATGAGAGCACACACAGGCGAGAAACCAACTTTCAATTGTTCAGTTTGCGGCGATACATTTGCACAAAAGGGCTCATTGATTGTGCACATGGCGACACACACGGAAGAAAAACGCTTCGCTTGCTCACTTTGTGGGAAAAGATTCGCAAAACGAAAGAATATGACGGTTCACATGAGGACACACACGGGAGAAAAACCGTACGGTTGCTCCGTTTGCAGCGAAACATTTGCTAAAAAGATCTCTTTGATTGCGCACACAGCCACACACACGGGAGAGAAACCTTTCACTTGCTCCATTTGTGGTGAAAGCTATTCATATAAGCGAAGTTTGAATATACACACGCGGACGCACACGGGGGAAACATTGGTTAGTTGTTCGGTTTGCGATGAAAGTTTTTCCTATAAAAAGAGTTTGAAAGCACACATGCGGAAACACACGGGAGAAAAACCTTTTATCTGTTCTGTTTGTGGTGAAAGATTTACCTATAAGCAGACTTTAAATGCACACATGAAGAGACACACGGGAGAAAAACCCTTCAGCTGCTCATTTTGTGGAGAAAGTTTTACTTATAGGCCAACTTTTAACGCTCACATGAGGACACACACAGGAGAAAAACCTTTCACATGCCCAATTTGTGGAAAAAGCCTTTCTTACAAGCACAGTTTGAATGAACACATGCAAACGCATGCAGAAAAACGATTTAGTTGCTCAGTTTGCGGGCAGCAATTCGCACAGGAGGCCTCTCTGAATGCACACACAGCAATGCACACGGGAGAAAAACCTTTTACCTGTTCCCTTTGTGGTGAAAGCTTCACTCAAAAACAGTATATGCTCAAACACATGAGAAGACACACAGGAGAAAAACGCTGTGCTTGCTCAATTTGTGGAAAAACCTTTGCCTCTAAGCAGCATTTAAATGTACACATGTGGACACACACTGGAAAAAAACCTTTTAGTTGCTCTGAGTGTGGGGAAAGCTTCACTCAAAAACAATATATGGTCCGACACATGAGGAAGCACACCGGAGAAAAACCTTTCATCTGCTCAGTTTGCGGCAAAAGTGTCACATCCAAGCACAGCTTGAACGCACACATGCGAGGGCACACAGAAGAGAAACCCTTTGCTTGTTCTATTTGCATCAAAAGATTCACGAGCAAGAGAAACCTGAACATACACATGCGGACACACACTGGGGAAAAACCCTTCAGCTGTGCAGATTGTGGTAAAAAGTTTGCTTTCAAACAGAACTTGAATGCACACATGCAGACACACAAGAGGAAATAATTGTTTTCTATTCCAGTTTGTGCAAAAAAATTTCTGGGAAAATTTCTTCCTCCGCAACCTTTGTTTTTCTCAAGGTCTTTGTATGATGTTTAGATTTTCGTTTATTTATATTTTTACAGAAGGGAAAGAATTATTCAATGATGGGCATTACCAAACTGACATTCATGTTTTGTTATTTAAAGGTTCAAACTTTCTTCTTAATACATAAATTATTCAGGTGGTTTTGTGTCCTTGTCAATTTAGACTACTATTCAAGACTTTGCGTATGTTTTACTTACCAGATGTGTAGTTTCATCTTCTCATTTCGTCAAATCAGCATTCTAGAAAAACGGTTTGGTCAAAGGGTAAAAAAAACAACCCAAATTGGATCAAAAATGGACCAGCCCTTTTGAGGTTTTTGTTTTACCAATAAATTTGGGTCAAAACAATGAGCTACAAAAGACAATTTTGCGTGTTGTTTTGTACTCAACGGCACGATTTATCCTTTATAGTAACTTTTACAAAGACAATATTTTTGCTCAGCCTGTTGTTGATGTGACCCACCTTTTCCAGGTTAAATTACATTTAACAATTACCTTACATTATGTTGCCATAGTTTGGTCTTTTTTTCTACCCAATTTATGTTAAATTTTACCCTACTATTCTCAGACAGTGATGGGAGAGTTAAGACATTCTATTCTATTCTATTCTATTCTATTCTATTCTATTCTATTCTATTCTGACTTTATTAATGGTTGACTTAAACAGCAAAGATGCACGGACACTTTGATAGCATTGAAGAAGAGGTGCAACAATTAAACACTGATTGATTGACAAATTTTCCAACGACTTTATTGATGACCCATTTATCGTTTAGATACCTTGTTAACATAAATATATTAAAATTTGGGAATTTCAGCCTTTGATCAGTAAATATTTTTATATTTCTCTCATCCACAAAATCAGTTGGACAATTTTTTTCTAGCCTTCCCGAATAAAACATTTGCAAACATCTACCTTCACTTTGGAAAATAATCATCATTTTTTTATCCTGATTTTCTGGTGGATATTATAGACCCCAATAAGTCTCTTTGTTTTTGTGTTCTTTGCATTGTCACTTTGAAATAATGGCCTGCTTTTTCAAATAGGATTGATTTTTTTTTATGTCCACTTTATTAGTTAATAAATAAAAGATAGATAATTAATAACTATAAAAAATGATGTTTGTGGCATTACATTAAAGTCAAGCCAGTGAAGTGATGGTAAAATTAGGAAAATATCTTGTCTGTTTAAAGTTGTGCAAAACAATAAAAAATATATATATTGCACATAATTGTTGACGAAAGAAACCACTGGTATTAATAGAAGTCTTCTGCTATTGTCAGATGGCTTCGCTTACTCCTCACTGAACATTTCAATCCATAAAACAACTTTTGTTTACATTATGTTCATTCATTAGCTTGTTTTTGCATTCGGTATTCCATTTTTTCCCTGTTGATTCGTGTATGAATGTAACATGCAAATTTAATAAATGACTCAAGTCAAATATTATGTTTGCGTCGCTCACGTTATTAGCGGTAACGACAATTCTAAACTACTAAAAAAAATTAGAGGTGTATGAAATTGTCGCTTTATAAGCAACAGTGAGTATCTGCAAACATGTTTTACTTATTAAGAGAGAAGGAGGTTAAAGCTCACAGGCTTGATTATCTCCAGACATGTTCAATCACATAATCACTGAAATGTAAACTAACAAAATAAAATTAGCCAAAACATCTCAAAAGGCTGAAGGAAGTCAGAAATTCCACAGTAGACTTTTCTCATTTTGGAAAGATCCACAGAGCACTTGAAAAGAGCGTACAGATTCTAGCAAACCACTGTAGCAACAAATGAGGCAAATCTCGAGCGGTGGTGAGAGAGGACCAACAAAACGTATCCCAAGAGCACACGACATTTCATGCTGGAGGTCACCAAGTAATCCAGGACCATGTGGAAAGAACTGCAGGCCTCATTTTAAGGTCAGTGTACATTACACAAGAACAAGAAAGATAGTGGGAGAAATTTGTTGCTGACCAAGAGGTTCAAAAAAAGCATATTTTATTTTTAAAAAATCTGAATGATTCCTGGAGGAAATTTGGTTATAAAACAAACAGCGTTTCAGAAAAATATCATACCAACAGTAATAAAAGCGTCGTGGTAATGTGATGGCCCGCGTTCCACTTTGCCACTTAAGGACCTGGATGACTTGCTGTGATTGATGGACTCATGAATTCTGCTTTTTCTTTTTTTAATCAGAAAATGTTCGTGAGACTGTATGATCAGTTTCAGGCCTCTATCCAAAGCGCTAAACACCGACATCTGCAGGCCTTTATGCGTAACTGCAACGTTGATTGAACGCTCGTATCTCGGGAGCGATTTATCACATGGGCAGCGTGTAGGAATAGTTTATAATTGGAAAGAAAAATCTTTTTACTTAATTAATTAGACTCAGAAAAATGTAGGAACATTAACCCAGAACTCATGGAAGTTGATTTAGAGACGCAACATATAAATGTATCAATTGGGTGCTCTAAGATAAATGTTTTCGGTCATTTTGACATTTGTCACCTAAATGTGACCTCGGGTGACGTGATAAGAATTCAAACTGCAACTGAGAGAGAGAAAAAAGCCATGAACGCTTTAGTGCAATTGCAGAAAAAAACGTTTATTCTGTGCTGTTTGCACATATGTCCAGTTAAAACACCGCCCATCACAAGTTGACAAACTAAAAGGTTTTCCTTTTATGTGTATTCTCGTGTCTGTTCATATCAGACTTACTTGAAAAACTTTTATCGCAAAGTGAGCATGTGAAAGGTTTTTCTCCTGAATGCGTTCGCATGTGTCGAATCATATTTTGCTTCACAGTGAATCGTTTGCAACAAACTGAGCAACCAAAAGGTTTCTCGCCTGTGTGTGTTCTTATATGTACGTTCAAATCATACTTATTAGAAAACTTTTTACTGCAAACAGCGCAACTAAAGGGTTTTTCCCCAGTGTGGGTTTGAATGTGTGATGTCAAACCATGCTTATAAGAAAAATTTTCACCACATAATGAGCAAGTGAATGGTTTTTCTCCTGTGTGTGTTCTCATGTGTTGGGTCATGTTTTGTTTGTGTGTGAATCTTTTATCACAAACTGAGCAACTGAAGAGCTTTTCTCCCGTGTGTGTTCTCATGTGAACATTCAAACTGTGCTTATGAGAAAAGCTTTCGCAACAAACTGAGCAGCTGAAGGGTCTTTCACCTGTGTGCGTTCTCATATGCTTAACCAAAACTGACTTTTTAAGGAAGCGTCGAAAACAAACTGAGCAAACAAAGGGTTTTTCTCCCGTGTGTGTTTTCATGTGTGCATTCACATTGTACTCATAAGAAAACTTTTCACCACACTCTGAGCAAGAAAAAGGTTTTTCCCCAGTGTGTATTGCTGTGTGCGCAATCAGATTGACCTTACGAGCAAACGTATCACCACACACTGAGCAGCTGAAAGGATTTTCACCCGTGTGTCTTCTCATGTGTACGTTCATATTTCCTTTTCGAGCAAAACTTTCCCCGCACACTGAGCAGCTAAAGGGTTTTTCTCCTGTGTGTGTCTGCATGTGTTCGTGCCAACTACTCTCATAAGGAAAGGTTTTACTACAAAGTGAGCAGCTATAATGTTTTTTACGTGTGTAATGTCTCCTGCCCGCTTGAGGAGCTTTCTCGTCAAGAGTTTTTTTGCTTTCAGAGTCATTTGAGCGTAGGTCATCACTTTCAAAGTCGATGTTGATCTTCAAAGAACCTTCGGCGTCTTCACCATGAGACGTTGGCACTAAGAGATTGTGTGCTGATGGTGGTTCTCCACTTGGACTGTGGTGAGGAAGCTGAGACCACTCGAGTGTTTCATCTTCTTCGTCTTCACTCTTCACCACGACGACTGTAAGTGGCAACTGGCCCACATCAAACTCTTTCTCTTCCTCTTTAACATAAAGGAACTGTGGCTCCTCATCTTCCTCTTTGAGGTCCGGTGGTTGTGGATGCTTCCGTTCCAAACAGGACAGCCTCAGTGGCTGCTGCATATCTGCAGGATACAATTAACACAAACATGCTGGAGAAAATGTTGTATATAATAAAATATCATGATGGGGAGTTTTTCTGACCGCTCGTTACTCATACCCTTTAACCGATTTGACTCCTACTTAACACATAGAAAATGAGTATGTCCATTGGAAAGGACAAAACAGATCCATGTGGAGCACCATTATGTGTCCCCCAAGTATCTGTACTCCTTTTTCTTATATATATCAGTAACCTATACTTGGCGACTGCAAACTTTAATATTGTCCGGATTGAGCCCTATAGTATAAATCAGTACTCAGGTGAAAATCTTGAAAAACTTATGATGGTTACAAATGAATTGTGTATGCACTAAGCTGATTTGCAAGAAATAAATTGATACTAAATACACCAAAGACCAAGTTGATGCTCGTTGGAAAATGTGACATAAACACACAAAGGCGTATTATGATTGATAACGTAGAAATTGAAAGACTTTGTGAACACACATTTGTTTGTAAATCTTGTGTCATAAGTTTAAAGGGCATTGCACAGTACAAAGAGCCAAACCAAAACGACAAAGATTGTCCCCTTGATGAAACCATCCAAATATCATCTTGATATGAAATCTTAATATATAAGCAATTGGTCTCTTATTTTACCTCGCCTAACCTATTTTGTAGAGAGGAAACTATACTGAAGCATTATAGACAAAATAAAATCGAGAAAGAATTATTAACTTTTACGAATAATTGTGATCGCACTAATGGCCCTAAAATAATCACTTCATTGTCACCGGTACATTAAATCATTCCGATCCTCAAAAACACTCTGAAAAAATGCATGAACCGAAACGGTTTTTTAAAGCAAATTACACCTTTCGCATGCTCGATGTAACTCGAAAGGTGTTTTGTTTTGAAACGAGACCGTGTCACGTGACGTTTAAGTGATTATCCAATTGGCGGATTACAAACTCAAAATGGCTACCGATGGTTTGTGTTGTTCGTTTGCTGTGGGAAAGCAAGAATATTACATGTGTTGCTAGTTTAATTTGTGCTCACGTTGACCGTGAAGAGCGTCGTTCTCCTCGCTTGCCGTATGAAGTTGCTCCTTTTCCGACGCCATCTTTCTTTATTTACGATATTAACTCAATGTTCTAGTTAGGTTCTTTCTTTTCAACTCCTGTACAATTCTTCTAGCGACAACAAATCCACAATCTCAGTGACGCGCTAGCTAAGCGCCCTCCAAGCCATTTTTCCACCGTTTCTTCTTCGATGGTGGTTTTACGGCAGCTGACTGCACGCATGCGCAGTAATTTTTTTTTGTTGTGGCCAGACTATTTCCGTATACGCTACTTGGGCGACGTAGGGAAGTCCAACTGCGGGAAAAAAAAATGTTGCAGGAGCTGGTGAAGGAGCGACTCATGGCGGCCGCCACCGAAATTTTTGCTCTGTTTGAAAGCACCATTGCGTCGTACGAGAAGCAACTCTGTCAGGCGAGGGAGGAGATCGAGAGACAACGACGGCAACTGGAAGCTGTTGACAACCATCAAACTGTCACACGCAACCAAGGTCTGTTTTTTTTTACATGAAAACTTTTCCACTGACAAAATCTGTAGTTACAAATAGCGGTCAAATGTTACGCGGCTTTGTGTGGCTTTAACCTTGGCCCACCCCAACAAGCAGCTACTTACTTTACTTTGAAACACAATAATCAACGTTTTTTCTATACTAACATTCTCAATTTACGGAAAAATATAATATTCAGTTTAATACAATATGAAACAAAAGTATTTTTGCAGCTTTATTATAAATAACAGTGATATGTCGTGCAATCTGAAGCAGCCTCAGAAGTTTTCCCTACAACTGGCAGCCTGTCATCTGGTGAAAATGTCATATCAATAGCAGCTTTGGAATTATATTTAGTGATAAAAGCGATTATTTTGATTATGACTCTGGTTATTAGGATTATGATTAGTTATCAGCTGTCAGCAATCTTAAAACTTGGACTACCAAACTTCAATTATATGAAAAAAAATGAAAACTCATTATGCAGCCTAAAATACTCATCTGTAATCCGTGAATAAATAATGATCATTGACAAAAAATATTTTGTAACGCCATTTTTTTTTGTGCTATTAATGGGTGCATGATTGTGACCTCATGTTTGACCTAAACTGTGTGGGTGTGGCAGGTCTCTCCAAGGTTAAAAAGGAAGAGGAGGAGGTGGCCTTCAAAGAGTTTCCCTTGAACTTTGTTGTAAAGAGTGCAGGCGATGAAGACAAACCAAGTGAGTCATCGCAGCTTCATTACAATCCAAGTGGAAGCGCACCACAGTCAGGGCGCGTCACCCCATGTTTGCACAGCCAAAACACAGAAGAACCTTTGAGAAGCGACACAGATCACGGCGGTAATGAAAGCCGCTTTGAAATATTGGAGGATTGTGGCGAACAATTTGCACAACAGTCCAACATGAAGACGCACATGAGAAAGCACAAGAGAGAAAAACCCTTTGGTTGCCCAATTTGCAGCAAAAAGTTTGCTCACAAGGTCTCATTGACTGCACACACAGTAACGCACACTGGGGAGAAACCTTTCAATTGCTTAGCTTGTGGCGAGAGCTTTTTCTACAAGCAGAATTTGAAACCACACATGCAGAGGCACACAGGGGAAAAACCTTTCAGTTGCCCAGTATGTGATGAACGTTTCGCCCGAAAGGAAACCATGCTAACACACATGAGAAGACACACGGGAGAGAAACCCTTTTGTTGCTCAGTTTGCAATGAAAAATTCGCTCATAGGTCAACGCTGTTGGCACACATGAGAAGACACACGGGAGAGAAGCCTTTTTGTTGCTCAATTTGCGGTGAATGTTTTGCCCGGAAGGAAACCATGTTAATACACATGAGAAGACACACTGGAGAGAAACCATTTTGTTGCTCCATTTGCGGTGAAAAATTCACCCATAAATCATCACTGTTGTCACATATGAGAACACACAAGGGAGATAAACCTTTCACTTGCTCGATTTGTGGTAAAAGCTATTCCCATAAGCAAAGTTTGCGTGCACACATAAGGGCCCACCAGCGTAGCGACCAAGTAGTTAACATGCCTGCCTCTCAGTCATGAGATTCTGAGTTCGAATCCTGATTTCAAGAAAAAACATTCCCATTAAGAACCAAAATACATGGAAGAATTAAAAAAAAATAATATATGTAATGTATTATGAGAATGAGTTTTGGGTATTTTTCCAAGCTTTGACTGGCTGGCCAAGGAGGATTCTCGTCCCTGCGCTGCAAACCAGACTCATTATGTGAAAATATGTGTTGTACATGAGTGCTTATGAGACTATGAGGTCTAAATAATACTTTTAAGATTAATTGTATCACACATCTGTGTAGTTGGAACTTCATACCCGATTATGCGTAGGCTCTAAATGGAAGCTTGCCTTTTTTGTCAATAAAAAATACCTTTCTTTTACTCGACTACCGTGAAGACACATTTGGCGTGGACAGAGGGAAATTCTAAAAAAAAAAAAAGTGCTATCTTTAAGCCCCAAACGAAGTAAACCCTGCAAAAAAAAGTATCAGTGACAAGTCCGATCATACTCAGGTAACAATGAGCCAGAAAGTAAAGAAGCAAAAACGAAACATTCAGAAACTCATGAAGAACAAAACATATGATTTATAAAGTATCATGATAATGTAGGATAATTATCATAAATTATGATGATAGGTATTATCGAAACAAACTAGGCGAAAATACGTTACAGATCTTTAGATTGAAAAATGCAGAAATGTAAAATGCAATTGCTTAAAAAAATACTTTGTGCATTGGGCGGTCTGGCCGCAGGATGGCTGCCGTGAAACGTCTTCGACGCACCATCGAAGAAGAAAAAGCGGAAGTTGTGCTAAATGGTCGAAGAGAGACAAAGAACGACGTGAATGTTGTGTCAACGAAATAATCGAAATTGGAATATTTGGCCTGTCTGAAAGAACGATGGAGTCGCGCGAAGAACGAGGTTGTCGAGCGAGCGACGAGAACGTGCTACGACGGCAAGACGACGACATTTTCTTGGCGCCCATCGTATTGCACATGCAAGGTTTGTCTGTCAGTGGGTGTACATTCATGTTATTGCAAACAAACCTCATACTTCTGAGAAGATAGTGTTACACGCGCCAGTTTGTAGTAATTCGCTAAATGTTGAACAGGTCAAACATTTAGGATGGTTTCTCGCCCGATCTCTGTCAAAAAAGATTTGTCCAAACATCCCACACTCAGAATACATTTCCCACCGCGATTCTTTATTTAACTATCTGTAACTGTAAGGATGTAAAAGCAAAAAAAAAAAAATTCCCACAGCCGTTTGGACTTTATCCTACATCCGGATACCGGAATTGTGTTATGTTGTGTTATTCTCGTAGTCCATCCAGTTTCGTTGGAGGGCACCGATTGCTAACTATATAGCATAAGCACATTTTGGTGGCGTCGTAGCTAATATGTATGGAAGAAAATGAAAAAGTGAGTATTTGTATCCACACTTCATATTGTTTTTCCCACAATTGCGTTTGACTTGCGTTCCACAGACCTTCATCAGTTGATGGGTCGTCGAGAGGAACTTCTTCCTTCTCAACCTCAAGTGGCGACCTCCAATTTAGAGAAGGGGCATCCGCGACCCTCCGTCGTCAAAGAAGAAGAAGAGGAAGTGGACGTCAGCAAGCTACCATTAAACATTGTGGTGGTAAAGAGTGAAGGCGACGTAGATGACCCAGCCGAGCAGCCGCAGCTTGATTGTAACAGAGAACGCAGTGAAGGTGCACCTGCAGACAAGCTTTCACCTCCGGCGTCATGGTGCAAAGACCTTCGAGAAACAATGAGGAGCGATGCAAATGGCGAAAATGACAAAAACTGCTCAAAAGGCTTGCAAAAGGAGATGGCTGATGTGCGGCGTCACATGCCTGAAGACCATTTTACCTGCTCCGTTTGTGGCAAGAGCTTCACGAAGGCTTATAAGAATAGACACATGAGAACACACACAAGAGAAAAAACGTTTCGGTGTTCAGTCTGTGGCGAAAAGTTTGCACAAAAGGTGTCTTTGATTGTACACAAGGTGACGCACACGGTAGAAAATCCATTCACCTGTTCGGTTTGCGGTAAAATCTATTACATAAAAGACCATTTGAGTCGACACATGAGAACGCATACAGGAGAAAAACCTTTCTCTTGCTCTGTTTGCGGTGAGAAATTTGCTCATAAGATCTCATTGGTTGCACACACAGCAACGCACACGGGAGAAAAACCATTCACATGCTCCGTTTGTGGGGAGAGCTTTTCTTATAAGCACTGCGTGACTAGGCACATGAGGACACACACAGGGGAAAAGCCCTTCGCTTGCTCCGTTTGCGCTGAAAGTTTTACTTACAAGGAGACGTTAAATTCTCACATGCAGACGCACACTGGTGAAAAACTTTTCACATGCTCTGTCTGTGGTAAAAACTTCTGTTATAAAAACGGGTTAAAATCACACATGCTGACACATGCCAGAGAAAAACCATTTACATGCTCGCTTTGTGGTAAAAGCTTCGCTTATAAGAGTACATTGAAATCACATGTGAGGAAACACAATGGAGAATGAACGTTTTTGTGGGCAGGATGGTTGGTGGAGAGCATTTTCATCAGAGTGCAATGTGGAGGGAATATTGTCTGTTGCTGCTGACCTTTAGTTCAAAGAATAAAAAAATGTTAATATTATATGTGTCTTCCTTTGTGGACCTTAAACCTCCAACATCTTTTTTGTCCTTTCGTTTTTTTATGGGCATGACCACTTACTTCATAGTCGCTTTCCCAGTTTCGATTTTGAGATGTCTTTCTTCAATACCGCCGCAAGATGGCGGTCTTGCAAAGTGGCGAATGCTTTGCTTGCCGTCAAACCACCATCGATGTCGAAAAAGAGGCGGAAGTGAAATAACAAGGCTAGGACGTTGGCTTAGACGTCGATTTAAAAACGCGAGGTTTAAGTTATGGTGAAGATTAAACATCTATACAGTTGATGGACAGACTGAGATCATTCGCTCCGTTTAGAGGAACGATGGCGTCGCCGCGCGAGGAGCAACTTTGTCGAGGGAAAGAGGAGCGACAGCAGGACGCCATTTTCGTGGCTCCGGTTGTGTTGCACACGCCAGGTAGGTTTAATATTCACATGAACTGTTCGGGTTGCGAATCAGACGATATAATATTACGATTACAAATTGGTGCTGTTATTTTCAAATAAAGTAAGTCAAAAAACTGCCCAGTGTGAATACTGGGATTCTTTGTTTCTTATTCTCATTATTCTATTATAATATATTACGTTTTGTATTGGCTTTGTTGTTGTTTTAAACGTTTTAAGTGACTTACATTTTGTACGTGCAATAATGATCTATGAAGGGGGCAAGCTATAAAAAAATATTCAATGGTTTTAGTATCGTTACATTGACTGAAATATCAACAAAAAAAGTGTTAATTGAATATAAACTATTGAAGTCTCTGCAGGTTTATAAAAAGACACAGAATTACAATTAGTAGATCTTGGATGAGGAAGACTTGAAAGTGAGAAATCAGACGCAAAATCTTCCATATCTTCTTTGTGTGTATTTAATCATCTTCAGTTGTTTGTGTCCTATAGGCGTCCAGCAGATGTTGGGACATCATGAAGAGACGCAAAGGGTGAGCGCCGATTTGAAGCATCCACAGTCGCCTTGCGTTAAAGAGGAAGAGGAGGAACCGCAGCCCGTCCACGTAAAGGAAGAGGAGGAGGAGGTTGATGTGAACCAGTTTCCAATTACTGTCATTGTTGTAAAGCTAGAAGGCGATAGCGACGACGCACAGCTTCATCACCGCCGTCCAAATGAACGGCAATGTGACACTCTCTCGGCTCCACTGCCACATGACGCAGAAGAGCGTTTCAATAGTGACGCAGACTGCCCACGAGATGACGAAGGCTTGAACAGCTCCGAAAATAAGACAACACAAAAGAAGCCACATAGAAGACATCACACACATCAAGAAGAATTTTCTTGCTCAGTTTGTGGTAAAATGTTTTTGCATGAGAGTATTTTGAATGCACACATGCAGAAACACACAGGAGAACGGACTTTTTGTTGCTCAGTTTGCGGACAAAGGTTCATAAAAAAGTCTGATATGAATCGTCACATCCGAACTACACACAGAGGAGAAAAGCCCTTCAGCTGTACAGTTTGCTCTAAATCATTCACCCAGCAAATAAATATGATCGAACATTTGAGAACGCACACGGGAGAAAAACCTTTCACGTGCTCCATTTGTAATAAAAGCTTTTCTATTAAGACATATTTAAACAAACACATGAGAACGCACACGGGAGAAAAACCTTTCAGTTGCTCCGTTTGTGACAAAAGTTTTACTAATAAGTCTGATTTGAATAGACACACAAGATCCCATGCTGGAGTGAAACCGTTCAGTTGTTCAATTTGTGGTGACACATTTGCAGTTAGGGCCTCGTTGCTTGCACACACATTAGCGCACACGGGACAAAAACATTTTACTTGCTCTGTCTGTGACAAAAGCTTTTCCATCAAGACCTACTTGAAGAAACACATGAGAACACACACGGGAGGAAAACCCTTTAGTTGCTCCGATTGTGCTAAGAGATTTGCTAATAGATCCGATTTGAACAGGCATACAAGGACTCACACAGGAGAGAAACCTTTCACCTGCTCTGTTTGCGGTAAAAGCTTTTGTTATAAGTTCAGTTTGACTGCACATATGTTGACACACAACAGACAATCAAGTCCGGTCCAGTTGTGCAAGAAATGTTAGTTATCCGGAAGCAATGAAGTGACGCTGAACCGAATAAATTGTCTATCTGCCTAAAGGTCTCGTTTCATCCTTGTTAAAGCTTCTTTGTTTATGAACGTGCAAAATAGTTTTGTGTAAACTGATTAAAACAGACAACAAATTTGTTACAAGGCTTTAACGATAAATTGAATTATTATAATATTCTATGGCCTCCAAATATCGGTTATCTGTATTCTTAGCTACTAATAGTTAGTGGTATGGAAATGAAGCCTCATGAACTACTTTTGATACACGTTTATATACTGTATATTTTGCTCCTCTGATGGCAGTTTGTTTAAACATACAATGGAGGTTCAATATGTTTGCATTGCGATGATCGTTATTGTTAGAATAACTTTTTCTAGTTTCTCCCACATTTGTTCTTGCGACAAGTATATTAGAACTGGAGACGTGGATATTTTCTGTTGGAACTGTTGGTGAAGCGCATGTGAGGAGTCGACACGTCTCCAGGGGCAGAACAGCATGGACTCTCACCTGCACCCCCTACAAAGCATGGGGGTTAGTCTTTGTGTTCCTGACAAAAAAGAACACAGCATGGAAGCGCATCTACACCCCCCACCATCATAAACTTATTGTCTGCATTGTTGCCAGGACCCCTCCCCCAAATCCTTTAGGGCATCAATGTCTTTTTCCTTGAAAAGAAGGTTTTCACCCCCTTGTGGCTCCCCGACCCTGTTGTAATGTGTTCATGATGATTGTTGATAAAGCCTGGCGGAAGTCAACAATTTGACGTTTTTACATTGTTTTAAACTCACAACAGGGCGGGGGGGGGGGGGGGGGGGGTAAGATAAACTAATGATAACCCAACAGTTATCATTAAAGGGAAAGCACCCTCTAGAATAAAATAAAAACAAAACAAATCTCACGTGGTTCATGAGGCTTCATTTTCCTCTCACTACTAATAAGTATTGATCCTGAAAAATATGTCGTTAGTCCTGAGCTCTAATAAATACTGTAGATCTAATTGCACAATTAATTCTCCTTTAACTTCATTTCTTGGAGGTGTATAAACATCAGTCCAATGAAACTCTCGACCCTTTGTGCCAATAGATTGCAATGAATGTCTCAAACCCGATTTTGCTGGAAAAAAACGATTGAAATGCTGCACAGTTGTGCCAAGCCAGTTGCAGCCAACTTGACACGACCTTGCAAGGTTCCGATACCAGAGTCATTCAACAGTTATTAAAGCAGGTAAGGTTTCGCTTCTTGCATCCTTGGGCATGTATGACGATAAGATAACAAGTAGCAATGCCGCAACTTGGCCCAGTAACAACTGGCTCTTTTTGTGGCAGTGGCATGTGTAATAAAGTGATGTCATGGACGATTGTTCGTGTACAACTATGCACGTGCAATAATATTCACATTCAATGGGTTTGATGATCAACTGGTTTGCGCTCTGACTGATCGATTGGTTATGTCTGTATCAAGGATAAGAAGAACGCTGGGGCCCCATAACGAGATGCCTCGTTCTCGCTTGAGCCACGAAAGAGGAGGCATCTGTGTCTTTGTGTTCATTCATTTAATTCCTATCCAGACTGTAACACACGCTTGTGGCAGATGCCACACGATGCCACATTTGTTGCCAACTGTTGTCACTCTTTCTGAGGCATTTCCTTGTTCCCTCTGCGGCTTCACTTCCATGTTTTTCTTTTTCGTGAGTTGCAATGTACTGTTGTTGTTTTGTATTGTTGTTTTTATTTCACCCATTATTGTGTGGATTTCCCTTTCATCGTTGCTGCCGTTGCATTTTCCCCGTTCTTTTTTATGAATGTTTCTTAGTTTTTTTTCATTTATTTTTTTAATGCACTTGTGTTGTAACTTATTTAGCGTGGACTGTGTTTTCATTTATTCACATTTTTTTTCTGTTCTATCACGCAATGGCCGGAAGAGGCGTCACCGGAGTTGCCATCAGCGAGAAGCAAAAACGGAAGAGGCAGTTGCCACACTGTCGCCACACTGCATGCCACTGCCACAAAAGGAGCCTGCTATTTCTCTTTCGTCGCGTGAGGACCAGAGTCAAATGCAACCCTCCAAAATGTTGACGGATTTGGTAAGGGAGAGATTGATGGCGGCCGTCGACGAAATCGTCGGGCTCATTGAAAAATCGATGGCGTCGTACGAGGAGCAGCTTTGTCGCGCCCGAGAAGAGAAGGCGAGACAACAAAAACCGGACACCGTTTGCGACAGTCAAATGTTGCTACAAGTCGAAGGTGTGCTTACGAAACATCCAACGCATTACCTTTCACTTATGCTTTTTTGAGCGAGGAAGATTGTCCTGTTGCACGGTTAACTTATGTAAAAACAACGTGTGATCCAAAAATCACTTTAAATTTAGGCCTACGTAAATGTATTCATCCATCCGGAAGTCTTGAAGGCAACTGACTCATCACACAACACACAATCTATGAATCTAAAGTAGTAACTTTTCAAAATGATTGTGCAGCTGTCCCCTGCCTTGTAAATGTATACATAAAAAAAATACATGAAAATCAATCAAGGCTTCCACCAAATCATCAAGGCATGAGACGCTAATAAGGACAAAAGCTTCTAAAACTGCAAAAATGGTGAGCTAGTGTGTTTGTGATGCATGCTTCTTGCAGGTTTCCAATTGCTGGTGGGAGGTCAGGAAGAAGTTCCCCGCTCTGCCTCCACTTTGGAGCAGGACCCCCCAAAGGACCCCCATGTCAAACAGGAAGATGAGGGTCTGCAGCCCTATTGCGCCAAGGAGGAACAGCACATCGATTTGCCACTGGCAGGCATCTCTGAGGACGATCAAGACAAATCAGCAGTGCGGCAACAGCTTTGCCATTGTAGTCCGAGTGAAGACCACGGTGGAAGACCAACCCCACACAACCACTCTTGTCCAAATTTTGGCAAAACTGAAGAAGAAACTCTTAGGAGTAATGCACTTTGCGGGGACAAACAGTTGAGGAATTTCAAAACAGAGACACCATTCATCAAGGAAAACGCTTCTCTGTCACAGGAGGAACACACAAATGTAAAACATTTAAGCTGCTCGGTTAACGGTGAAGGACTCACCCCAAAAACAAACGTGGTCTCGCACCAGAGAAAACAACCAAAAAGAAAACCTATTAGCTGTCGTATTTGTGCGAAAAGATTTACTCAAAAGGCAAATCTGAGCACACACATGAGAACACACACGGGAGAAAAACCCTTTAGTTGTTCTGTTTGTACGAAAAGATTCACTCAAAAATCACATATAGATTTACATATGAGAATACACACTGGAGAAAAACCCTACTGTTGCTCTGTTTGCAGAAAGACCTTTTCTCAGAAACAAAATATGAACACACACATGAGAATACACACTGGAGAAAAGCCTTTCCAGTGTTCAGTTTGTGGCGACGCATTTACACATAAAATCTCTTTGACTTCACATGAAGCGACACACACCGGAGAAAAACGTTTCGGCTGCTCAATTTGCAGCAAAAACTTTTCTTATAGGCGTGCATTCAAAATGCACATGCAGACACACACTGGAGGAAAGCCTTTCACTTGACCTGTTTGGGATCCTTTTGTGTTGTGATGTAACATTCAGTCAAGAGAAAACAAAAATATGTTCCACAAAAAGCAATAGAATGGGTCACACAGATACATGCTAATTTTCAGTTTTTATCATTTTAAAGGTATGGGTACTGGGAGATCAACTTTTTAGAGACCTTAAACATGCTACAATGTTGATTTCTCACCTTAAAAATATCACGATCGAGGTTATTTAAAATGACTTCCGCAAAATTGCGATGTTGATTTCGACTTTCTCTGCACGTAAAACTTTATCACAAGCTATTGATACCTTTCTACTGGAATAAATTAATGTAATAAAAAACGGCCATACACAGATTCTAACCTTTTTGTCTACTGTGTTGATTTCAATACCATTCTAAGATGGCTGCCATATGACAGAGTGGTTTACCCGCCGTGGTGGGAAAGGTGTCTTGCTTAAGGCCTTAAGTCACTAAGCAGTTTTCCAACATTGGTTGCCTCTGAGTATCTTCAATATCGCGGCCTAATCTGTTTGTTCTGACAAAAAATGTCTTGTATGGTATTTCTGTTAAGGAGTCATCTCATGACCTGGTCATTAACTTACTCTTTATTCTTGGGAATTGTTTTGTTCATAAAAATAAATATTTCAAATCCAAACCTAGCTTCATTAGTTGTCATAAGGAATTATGTCAATGTTTTAAATCATTAAAATTTATGAAGAATTAAAACACGATGAAAATGTATGGGTTGGTGGAGGATCTTGATCTTTTTAATAACCCCTAGCCCCTCTCTTTTTTTCTTTCCTTTTTGTTCTTTTGATTTATTTTGTTCTATTTGTATTCGAAGTGGCTTGTTTGTATCTTTTGTTCTTTTTTCTTTGTACACGTTGGACATGTCTGCGGTGTATTGGGTATGGCACACTGTTATGTCAACATGTTTTTTTTGTATATGTATATTTGTTTAGAATTGGAGTTTGTTAAATAAAGTTTGAGTGGAAAAAAAATCTTCAATATCGCCACAGGAAGGCAGCCGCATCACGTCAAGGTGCCGTACTGCCGTAAAACCTCCACCAAAAGAAAAACACTCAGAGATAGTGTCGCAAAAAAGGAGGCGGAAAAACCGTGACTGTCATAGTAAAAACGCGTCGCCGGGGGAAAAATCGAAATGTTGAAAGTGTTGGTGAGAGAGCGACTCCTTGCTGCTGCCGACGAAATCTTCGCTCTGTTTGAAAGAACCATCGCGTCGTACGAGGAGCAACTTTGTCGAGCACGGGAGGAAAACGAAGGACAACGACGACAACTGGACGCTGCCCGCAAGTCCCAAAGTCGCAACGAAGGTCTGTTCGCACTACTTCAACTTCATCATGCATCAGGTTTCTTATCATTTACAACATTGACAAAAGTGGCGCCGAAGATCGTTTTAGCTCATAGAAATGTGTAGGCCGAGCCTCGGTGTCTCCGGATGCGGCGTGACCCGTGACAGTGGTATGTCGGCGCTACCGCCATATTGGATGTGGCAGATTGCTCATCGTTTTATATGACGAGTAAACATGACAAGCCAGGAATGATTACAATGCTTGCCTTTCACCTTAGTGGCTTGGTCTGAAATTAAGCTGTTTCCTGCCTGCCATTTTGCGGGATGACAGAATCCTTTCATGACAGACACAAAAAGCAACTTGGTAATAACATGCGCGCTTGAGTATTCTTATGTTTCACTGTGTATGTGTTTCTTCAGCATTTGTGCATGATTAATATGTTTTATTATACAGTATGACTCCCAGTGGTTGATGTTAACCCTGTTAGCACGTCAATATGATTTTAGTCTGAGTTTTCTTTTAGAACTGGTGATGATTTTAAAGCAAATCATATCGTTTTTGATGTACAAGCAATGAGTATAATTATTTCCTCCTGATTACTTTTATATTTAACTCCAACTGAGGTGTTTTATTAAACAGCGTAAAGCATGCTCAGGGATGACAAAATCAGGTCACATGCTTGCTGCATAAGCAACATGGTGGTGTTCTGCACTTTACGCTTATCTTCCAATTAATTAAATGAACATTTTTATAATCGTGACAGGCCCAACACAGAAAATAATATATATAATAATATATATATATATATATATATATATATATATATATATATATATATATATATATATATATATATATATATATATATATATATAGAGAGAGAGAGAGAGAGAGAGGGAGAGGGAGAGAGAGAGAATGAATGAATGAATGAGTTCAATAATTGCCCAGCCCTAATTTAAATTAGCAGAAAAGCTGCAGAAAATGGATGGCTGGATTTCATTTTCACAGCTTTTTGTCATCCAGATCACTTCATGCTTTGTGTGCTACAGACTTCCAGCGATTGGTTGGGGAACTGGAAAGGTCCAATTTGGAGCATCCACAGCCCAACCATGTTAAAGAGGAACAAGTGGAGCCCGGCGTCAGTGAATTGGCGCTGACTAAAACACCCATTTCCAGTGAAGATGACAAAGACCAAGCACTTAAGTTGGCACGACTTCATCATAACAGTCCAGGTGGAGTCCGGGCACAGGCTGGCGAATCCTTAGTTCTGCCGTCAAAGAATCAAGGTGCAGAAGAAGCCTTGAGGAGTCAATTTCAAATACATACGTTAGATCAAGATTTTAAGTTGTCCGATAGCAGAGACGAGTTTTCCCCAAAACAGCTGACAAGCCGCATCCACATGGAAGAAAAACCCTTTAGATGCTCAGTTTGCAATAAATCGTTTGGTCGAAAGCAACATATGTTGAGGCATATGAGAGGGCACACGGGAGAGAAACCTTTCTCTTGCTCTGTGTGTGGAAAAAAATTCCCCCAAAAAGCAAACCTGATACACCACATGAGGACACACACAGGAGAGAAACCATTTTGCTGCTCAGTTTGTAGTAAAACCTTCCCTCAAAAGCCAAACCTGATTCAACACATGAGAACGCATACGGGAGAAAAACCTTACCATTGCTCGGTTTGCGGCGATAGGTTTGCTCACAGGTTTTCTTTGAGCGTACATGTGCGTAAGCACACCGGAGAAAAACCTTTTAGTTGCACACTTTGTGCTCAAATATTCTCGCAAAGGGCAAACATGCTTGCACACATGAAAACACACGCAGGAAAAAATACTTTTCCTTGCAGCATTTGTAACAAAATTTATCTGAAAAAGTCCAGTTTGACAGCACACATGCAGAAACATGACCCAGTGTAAAAAAAAATAAAATAATGTATTTTATTGTTATATCATGTGTATGGTCATAACATATTGACTTTAGCTTTGTCTTGCACACATTCTTTGTAATAAAGAATCATTTTGCCATGGGTGTCAACTTGTCTGTTGTAAGATGCTCCAATAAATGTATCGCACCCTCAACTGATCCGCCTCAAAATTCTGAGGCGCTTACAGTATGTGGCTTTCTCTGGATGCTGGTGCTTCTTCCAAATTCCCAAAACTTCAGAAGTCCAACCCACTAACTTTTATTGACGGATCCAATTCTGCTGAAAAATGTCGTCATTGAGTAAAAAGGTAATTGTGCAAAACGGCATTATGAAATTAAAAAATGACTTGAAAATTTTTTTTAAATAAAATATTAGTAAGACTTTGTCAACATCTTTATAGAATATTTAGAACAAAATTGTGATTGTTAGATGATTAAGAATGTTTATTTATTTTACAGTGTAATGGTCATATCTTTTAATTGATCAAAATATATTACAAAATGTTTTCATTTAGTTTTGGACTCGTTTTGCCTTTTTTCTCGTTACTCGTAGTATTTGAAGTAGAATTTGTAGTTAGTTAAATTTCTCTCTGAAATACCTCAGCAAAGTCAATTTGCGCATTTTATGGATCACCATTTGTTAATATTTCCTTGGGAATTATTTTTGAGTTAGTTGGGTCCCCTGCGGGGGTTGTGGATTGTTTTATTGTTGGATTTGTGTTCATGATTATCTTGCATATTTTTAGCTTTTCATCTTTAGTCATATGTTCCTCCGTATAACTGTCAATTCCAGTCTGCAAGTCAGTTGGGAAGGGAACATCTTCACAAGGTGCATATGCAAAATAGAGGCATAACCCCCCCCCCCCCCCCCCCCCAAAAAAAAAAAAAAAAAACAAAACAACCTGGGGATACAACAGGCTTGCAAATTTTTCAGAGCTTTGAATTGAAATGTAACCATTTGACAAATAAATACTGAACAGGCAAATCTGGCAATCTATTCTCACATTCTACCGTCTACATTTTTAAGCACAATACATTCTTGGCTATCCATCACATTCGAATTATATCACTTTAGCCCATTCTTTCTCAAATATAGGAGAGGGCATGAGGGGATGTCGAGGGCACGGATGACCCAAGCAAAAGGCTTTGTTTGCCATGTGAAGTGTATTTGCAGGAAAATATGGATTGGCATCATTTTTTTATTTTTATTTCAGGCACTTTGATGCACTTTGTTTCTGTTTTAGACTAACCTGTATAAATGCCATTAAAAAGTAGTTAACGGTTGTTGAAAGTTGCTTTATATTGCTTTTTTTCTTTTGTTAATGCTAAATAGGATACAGTTTTAGGTATACAGTACTTATACAATTTTTATACATGATAATCTCATTCATAGTGTGTGTGTGTGTGTGTGTGTGTGGGGGGGGGGGGGTCAAGATTTACTCTTTCCTGAAACAGGCTTTGCAAAATATAATTGAAAAACACTGACCTAATCGCCAGCTAGCTATAGTATCTATTGTACTAGATAGGTGGCTAGCTAGCTCATAGATAGATAGATAGATAGATAGATAGATAGATAGATAGATAGATAGATAGATAGATAGATAGATAGATAGATAGATAGATAGATAGATAGATAGATAGATAGATAGATAGATAGATAGATAGATAGATAGATAGATAGATAGATAGATAGATAGATAGATAGATAGATAGATAGATAGATAGATAGATAGATAGATAGATAGATAGATAGATAGATAGATAGATAGATAGATAGATAGATAGATAGATAGATAGATAGATAGATAGATAGATAGATAGATAGATAGATAGATAGATAGATAGATAGATAGATAGATAGATAGATAGATAGATAGATAGATAGATAGATAGATAGATAGATAGATAGATAGATAGATAGATAGATAGATAGATAGATAGATAGATAGATAGATAGATAGATAGATAGATAGATAGATAGATAGATAGATAGATAGATAGATAGATAGATAGATAGATAGATAGATAGATAGATAGATAGATAGATAGATAGATAGATAGATAGATAGATAGATAGATAGATAGATAGATAGATAGATAGATAGATAGATAGATAGATAGATAGATAGATAGATAGATAGATAGATAGATAGATAGATAGATAGATAGATAGATAGATAGATAGATAGATAGATAGATAGATAGATAGATAGATAGATAGATAGATAGATAGATAGATAGATAGATAGATAGATAGATAGATAGATAGATAGATAGATAGATAGATAGATAGATAGATAGATAGATAGATAGATAGATAGATAGATAGATAGATAGATAGATAGATAGATAGATAGATAGATAGATAGATAGATAGATAGATAGATAGATAGATAGATAGATAGATAGATAGATAGATAGATAGATAGATAGATAGATAGATAGATAGATAGATAGATAGATAGATAGATAGATAGATAGATAGATAGATAGATAGATAGATAGATAGATAGATAGATAGATAGATAGATAGATAGATAGATAGATAGATAGATAGATAGATAGATAGATAGATAGATAGATAGATAGATAGATAGATAGATAGATAGATAGATAGATAGATAGATAGATAGATAGATAGATAGATAGATAGATAGATAGATAGATAGATAGATAGATAGATAGATAGATAGATAGATAGATAGATAGATAGATAGATAGATAGATAGATAGATAGATAGATAGATAGATAGATAGATAGATAGATAGATAGATAGATAGATAGATAGATAGATAGATAGATAGATAGATAGATAGATAGATAGATAGATAGATAGATAGATAGATAGATAGATAGATAGATAGATAGATAGATAGATAGATAGATAGATAGATAGATAGATAGATAGATAGATAGATAGATAGATAGATAGATAGATAGATAGATAGATAGATAGATAGATAGATAGACAGACAGACATAATGCACCTTTTAGCACCTTTTATTGTTTAATCCTAACGTCAGGCATTATTAAATCATGCAGTTGCAGATAATGTAGGCATCACATCAATTACCAATTCAACAAAAAACTTTTGTTTTTTTATTCAAGGCATTTTAGTTCATTTGATAATAAAACGGAATGCAGTAAATTCGTCAGTCAAGTTACCACAGCGTTTCTTTGGATCAACTCAGACAGTGGTGTGATGCATATCCGTTATGGAGCGTTCGTTTGTTAGTAATACAAATCTTGTTGAGGATATTTCAATATACCCATGCATACAGATCAACTCGCAACTGAGTTATTAAGCCTGAAGCCCGAATATTTAACGTTGAGAAAATATTTACGTAATATCTTTGCAATATTTCAAATAGGTAAAAGCATTTGCAAGAGTTTTGAATTTCGTGAACTATAACTACGGTGGAGACATGAGTCTATAGCAAGCTCGAATCCCCAAGAAGAAGCAGACAAGCTTATCCGCACGCTTTTACCAGGTAACTAACTGCATGTACTCCATATGTGACTTCACATTCTTCTTTGTCTTCACCGCTGTTCATCTTGTTGTCTTACAGGTGCTCCTCATATCAGCAAGTATGTCAGGCAATTTAACCGTGGCTGCGCTGGGCCAACCATTCACATTAGGGATGCTCTACGATGCTCGCAAAGATGAGCTTCTCCCAGGTACCGCTGCTAACATCACGAAACTCAAGAAGATCAAGAAGTTTATTTACTTTCAAACACCATAGAAAGCTGTTTACTTGATTAACTCATTCACTGCCGTTAATGATTATAGATTTCACGGGTCCATTTTAACTGGACAGCTATGGAAGTCAAAAATCTATTTTAACTGAAATGGAAGTGAATAAGTTCTCTTTTAGCGTTTGTTGTCACGCATGTTGTCTTAAACTTCTAAAAACAAAAAGAAAATGGACATTTCAACCAACTTAAGACTTGCAGTGTATATTATTTTTTGGGGGGGGATTTTGACACCAATATTTTCCCTTTTACTGAAAATGAGTATCAGATATAGTCTACCTTTCAGTTATCTTTGATTATCTTTGACTATCACTGACAGCTAATCATGAAAAAATCATGTCTATCTTTAAAACAAACTGTTTTATTAACTGTTTTATTCATTGATTAATTTGTTGATTATTTTCAGTAGATATGGGAAAATGAAAAGCCATGAACCTCTTGTGATATTTTTTCACTCTTCCTGATGGTGCTCATATTTTAAAGATAATGGCTGGTTGAATGGAGTTCTTAAAGGGATACTGTGTAATTTTTCGCATGCGCCTGTGGGAGCTTTAGGGGCATTACGGTAAATGCAGCACCCCTTGCTGTCCGTAGCTATGACAGGCGTGGTGACCGCCGGAGGAGTGCCACCCCTCCATGTAATAGAATTAATGATAACTAGACCTACGATTATATTTAAAACATACTGTTGGTCGTAAAGAACTCATTTATTTGCAGGTTTTTGAAATTTAACATAATTTAATTCATCTCTTTTTAACAAAAAACGGTCTAAATATTACCAGTGTCACTTCAAAAGCATGAGTGCCATTGAGAGGAGCAAAAAAATAATAATAATAATAACAGAACTGGTTCATGAGGCTTCATTTTCCCATGACTAATTTTTGATTATTGGAATTTGGAAAAAAAAAAAAAAAAGTTGTCATTTTTGTTGAAAAATAGGACACTGTTTGAAAATGCAGAAATATAATTTGATTGTAATTTAGTTAGCGCTTTGGACCGACCTGTCAAAAAAGATGCAAACATGTTGTTGGTTGTTTTCAAAAGTAAAATGTTTGATTTTTATCACAGAAAGGATAATCAGTCTTCTTTAATGAAGGACTGCAGAGATCGGAGAGTCCGGATTTCAGATCAATCGCGGGATTTCAAATTTGCATCGGTTATCAGTAAAACATGACCCATTAATTTGCTCATAGATGAGCTGTAGATTAATTCATTCACCGACAGCCCAGTTGAAACGGACTTCTAACGTTGTCATTGAGTTGTCACGAATCTTTCCTTCTATACTCGTCATTGGCATTGAATGAGTTCTGGATCATTAATGAATGGTGATGAACTTTTGCAGGTTTGTCTCTGTGGGATCCATCATCTCTCCAGAAACAGACCGCGCAGAGTAATCAGCGCAGCAGTTCCTTTCAGATTTCGTCTTCAGACACGATCGAATCAAGGTCATCCCTGATGGACATTGAAGCTTCCCTGAAGGCAAGTTTCTTTGGCGGGCTGGTGGAGATCTCAGGGTCTGCCAAGTACCTCAACGACGAGAAGCGATTCAAGAACCAAAGCAGGGTGACCTTTCAGTACAAGGCGAGCACCCACTTTAAGCAGCTGTCTCTAATGTCTCTCGGACAACTGGGCAGCCAACAAAAAGAAATGCTTTCAAAGTGCAACGCCACGCACGTGGTCACGGGCATCCTGTACGGGGCAAATGCCTTCTTTGTGTTCGACAGCGAGAAGTTGGAAAGCAGCAATGTTCAAGATATTCAGGGCAGCATGGAGGCTGTGATCAGGAAGATTCCTTCGTTTGAGCTTGAGGGCAATGTTAAAATTCAGCTGACCACACAAGAACAGTCCGTGGCTAACAAATTTACCTGCAAATTCTACGGCGACCTCCTCCTTTCTCGCAATCCCGCAACCTTCGAAGACGCTGTGAGGACCTATTGCGAGCTTCCGAAGCTGCTGGGAGACAAGGGAGAGAACACTTCCCCGCTGAAGATCTGGCTGACTCCGCTGACCGTTTTGGACTCCCAAGCAGCAGTGCTGAAGTCAACCCTCAGTATGGGGCTGGTGAAGAAGATTCAAGATGCTCTGGAGGACGGAAGGGAAATGGAAATGAGATGCAATGATCTTTTGTCCAGCAGTGTGGCGAAGAACTTCCCAGAGGTTCAGAAGGAACTGAGCAGTTTCAGAAAACTGTGCGGTTATTACATGAGTACCCTGCAACAAATGCTGGCCAAGAAAATCCCAGCCATCCGTGAAGGCAAAGAAGACGAGAGCGCGCTCAAACAACTCTTGGATGATAGAGAAAAGTCTCCATACAGCAAGGAATATCTAACAAAGTGGATTGTTGCCAAAGAAAGAGACGTCAACATCGTCGGCTCCTGTCAGGACATAATGACGACAGAGACCAACGCAAAGGTGGTGCGCAATAAATACGAATTGGACAAAGTGGTTCTTACTCAAGGTGTCAGCAATGTCCTCTGCTATGTCTTCACCAACTTGGACAATGTTGACCCCTGCCTCGACTTCATGGCCAAATATTTGGGATCCCTGCAGTTACAAGGAACGGCTCCAAACCCTTTGACCTTTCCCACGGACGCCGTCACCCTGATGAGAGAAAAAGCCAAAACGTTCCTTGGGTTTTGCAAACCCTTGAGTGGCAGCAGCAGTATTAAGTTCCTCATCACGGCTATGCCCAATAGCAAGTATAAAGCCTCCAGCATCTACCATTACAAGGATGGTCTTCTAGCAAGCGACAACTTCACCCAGCCTTCCCTCAAGCCTGTGAAGACCATCACAAACAGGGATGATCTTATCTGGTGTAAGTTTATGCTTCTTTACCTTCTGAATCAATGCACCAACGGTTCAAAAAGTTCAAAACGAAGTGTGCTCGCGCCACTTCGCGCTTCACTTTTCGCGGCTTTGATGATTTGGGCTTTTTTTTCCTTCAAAGAACGTCACTTCAAAGCAGCGCATGAGGCACTGCAACACTCCCACGCTCAATCCTAACGTGCAGTCTGAAGCAGTCTAACAGCCCTAATAAACAACCTTCTTCAAATTAATGCACTTTTCAGTCAAACTGCTCTTCTACATCCGGCACTATATAAGGGCGTTTCCGCAAGAACTCCACAAGGCTGTGCTCTTGAGTTGTGCGGAGAATTACAGGGCAGATTGTGGGCAGATTGAACAGAGTGACAACACAGACTGAAGCTGGCCCTTTAAGAACAGTTGCAATGTGGGAATGGGCAGGGGGGAGGGGCGAGGGCTAGCGTTAGCGCTTCGTATAGTATGGTATTGTGAAGATTAATACGTAATACAAATTAAACATTCATCTCCCCTGGGAAACAATATGTGGCACATACATACGATATTATTTCATCAAGTTTATGAAGTTAACCATCGTAGAACTACATAAATGTTTCCTATACAAAGTGTGCTTTTGAGAAGTATAACTGTTGTGTGTATAAACAAGAAAACAATTGTTAATAATGTCATATTGTAGTTTAATAAGAAAAAAAAAACTTGCTTCAAAAAACAAAAGCTCCATAAAATTAGGAATTGCTCCCCAAATTAAATCAATGATTTTAAAAATGGCTCTGCAAAGAGAATCAAAATTTGTCAATCCTTGAGTAAGCATTTTGCTTTTCTTCCCTGCAGATTTTACAGACGTGACTCTAGACCCGGACACCGTCAACAACGAGTTGACTCTGTCCCAAAACAACAAGCGGGTGACAAAAAAGGGATATCACAACTACGCGGACATTCCCGAGAGATTTGAAAAGGTATGCCAAGTGATGGGTAAAGAGCCACTGAGTGATCGCCACTATTGGGAGATGGATGAAAGTGGTGTGTGTGCTATGGGCGTGGCCTACCGCAGCACTCCAAGAAAGGGAGATGATTCGAGAACTACTTTCGGGTGTAATAACGATTCCTGGGTCGTAATCTTCGATACCTGGTTGTTGCCAGCTCATGCTGCTATTTTAGATTTTCTGATGGTATCTGGCCTTAGCATTAGTCGCGTAGGAATTTTCCTTGACTGGCCTGGTGGCACGCTTTCTTACTACAGTGTTTCTGGAGAAAAAGTTCAACATCTTCACACTTTTCAGACCCAATTCTATAAACCTCTTTTTCCCGCATTCTATGTCCCCAAAGCAAACAATTTTATTTCGCTTTTATAGAGGAACATGGCTTCTCTTTGCTGGGTGTGGGGCTTTGCCAGGGTTTTTTTTTTCTTTCTACTGACAACGTCCCTTGTCTTGTTTCTTGCCGCTATAGATTTAAAATAGACTTACTACAAATAAAATTGGCCCACTTATTCCTTCTTGAGTGCAAAACCTTCATACTCACAAGATTTATATTCCAAAATATTCAATTTAGTCTTCATAATATCTGCTATAGGTACCCTTAAAATGTTGTTTAACAAAAATACGGCTACTCCAGGAAGGGGTTCACAGTTGTTTAGTCGGACGATTTTGGTCTCGTCGTTAAGGTGTGCAACAGGCTTTCGACATATAGGTATGTGTGTATGCTGGCTAACATTATATCACTCCATCGCTTGTCAGGTAATAAGTATGAGAAGTGAGAGAAATATTAAAAAAGCCATTTTTCTCTTTTACTTTGAAACTTCATTTGAGTTCCTCTGCAGTCATTAAACCACGAATCTTGCTTGTACTAAAGTTCACCAAGATGATTGCTACTGTCATGAATATGAATGAAATGACATTTTATCTTGGTGCATACTGTTATTAATGTACAAATAAAGACAACGTGATTAAAAAAAAAGAGTGTTGTTTTTTTTCAACCAAGACAAAAGTTGAATATTTTGAAAAGTACTAACACTTTCTGGAAATCATACGCATTGTTTACTGCTACGGGAGTGACCCTAATTATCAATGTGATGTTTCTTCACCTAACTAGGTATGTCAGGGATATTGGTTTTGAGTTATTGCCAAAAATATGCATTTTCGACCCACAAGTCAATTTTTCTTTTATTTCTACAAGAACAGTCTCGATGTCTTAACTTTCATTTGACAGCATCCAAAAAGTTGAAATTGTAATCCAAGTGTATGGAAATAAGAGATTAGTTGACGATGCACCCCAATGCAAAGGAGTTTTGTAATCCGCAAAGCTAGCTAGCACTTCCAGTGAAGCTGCCTCAAATGATCCAAAGTTCCTCATCTCAGACATCATTTCACAAATGAGTTACAGCCTGTAATTTCCAGGAATTGACAAATCAATTAAAACCAGTTGAAAACATAACGATAATATGATCCATTAGCACGGCATTGAACAGAAACCAGACGGACAGCTTTGACTGTACGGACTTTGTTAAACAATTAACTTTTAATCTACGGGAACTAAAAATCTGATTTTAGCTGGAAGTCTGAACAAGGCCTTTTTTCGTAGTTTCTGTCGTCTTCCTTACCGCCTCAGGATGACAGTCGTAACATGTTGGCTGCGAAAGCACCACCAAAGAAGAAAAAGGCTACTGACAGTTGCCCACAGAAGAAGAAAAAGACGAAGGCAAATGCGGAAGTAGCTCAATGGGTGGATAACATGCCAAAGCTAAAATGCGAGGTAAAATCAAGAAGACTTTAACGTTTCATTAAATATTTGGACTGTTTGCGAAGACGATGGCGTCTTACGAAGAGCGACTTTATCGAGTGAAAGAGGAGAACAAGTGGCAACCGGACGACCTTCTCTCTCCTCCTGTCGAATTGTACATCCAAGGTCGGTGTCCACACGCTGTGGGTCCAGTGCACGCCACCAAAATAATCAAAGTCGTATATTTACTCCTCCCTACAAACAAGTACGTTGCGATTGTAACCGAATTTATCTTTAACTGTCAGCTGTGCTCCCCCAGAACAGGAGAACCGTTTTAAACCGGAAAATATCGTCATTGCGTGGTAACCCTACAATATACATATAGCGAAGACGTGCATTTTTCTAATGGAATGTTTCGCTTCTATCTGATCCAACTGGTGATCAGTGTCAATGGGTTTTACTAACTAACTAAATATCGCGGTAATGTTGATATAACAACATTCACCGCCCATATCAAAAGTTCTTCGCAATACCCATCGCATACTCCTATTTCCGACGCTTTTCCCCTGAAAGAACAAAACAGAACAAAACAAATCATTTACAATGATTTGTAGAACTAACAAAAAGCAATTGTGTGTCTCTGTAAAACATTAATTTGTTCAATAATAATTGCATGGATGTCAAAAAAAGTGAATAATTAATTGAAAATGCATCACACACACATATCTATGTATATCTTCATCTTTTTTTCCACGTTCAGATAGAAGATTCATTAATTCCTTTATGGTGCTTGTGTTTCTGCAGAACATCAAGAGGAAACTCCCCCAAAACTGCAGGCGGTAAGCGCCAGTTTGGAGCAGCCGTGCGCGCAGCACTCCAAAGTTAACATGGAAATGGATGGTCCAGAGCTGTTCCACGTCAAGGAGGAAGAGGAGGAGGTCGACCTCAGCCAGTTGCCTCTGAACGTCGTAGTTGTCAAGAGCGAAGACAACCAGGATGAAAATCCCAACTGGTCACAGCCTCATCATCAAAGTCCAAGTGGAGAGCGTCATGGAGGCGCAGAAGCAGACAAGTTCTTGCCACGACTGTCACAAGAAGAACCTTTGCAGCGCGTTGGCGGTGATGACAAACACGTCGAAAAGGGAATGTCTGATGTGGAACTTCATACACTTGAGCGAGAGTTCATCTGCTCGGTTTGTGGTGAAAGCTTTACAGAGGCAGACAGGATTCGTCACATGAAAACGCACACCAAAGAAAAACCTTTTGGCTGTTCTATTTGTGGGGAAACATTTCCAGGAAAGGTTGCTTTGATTGTACACAAAGTAACGCACACAGCAGAAAATCCATTCACTTGCTCAGTTTGCGGCAAAGTGTATTTGATTAAAGATTACTTGAACAAGCACATGAAAACGCACACAGGGGAAAAACCTCACAGTTGCTCAGTTTGTGGGGAAAAATTTGCTCACAAGGCCACGTTGATAGCACACACAGCAACACATACGGGAGAAAAACCTTTCACGTGCTCTGTTTGTGATAAAAATTTTTCCTATAAGTCCGACTTGACCAAACACATGAGAACGCACACAGGGGAAAAACCCTTTAGTTGCTTGGTTTGTGGTGATAAATTCGCTCGCAAAGTCTCTTTGATTGCGCACTCAGCGGCGCACACGGGAGAAAAACCTTTCACCTGCTCCATCTGCGGCGAAAGTCTCTCTTATAGGCACAGTTTGAATGCGCACATGCGGACACACACGGGAGAAAAACCTTTTGCTTGCTCAGTTTGTTGCGAAAGCTTTGCCCGCAAAGAAAATCTGGTTGCGCACATGAGAAGACACACGGGAGAAAAACCGTTTACATGTTTGGTTTGCGGAAAAAACTTTTCACACAAGTCGGCTATGAGTAGACATCAGCGAGCCCATGCGGATGAAAGACCTTTAACTTGCTCATTTTGCAATGAGAGCTTTTTGAAGAAATCCAGTTTGACTGCACATATGCTAAAACATAACAAAGAATAAATAAATCCCACCACGTTTGTGGTCAATTATAATCGATTGTTAAGAATTGGTCAATTATGTGATGAGTAGAGATTCAATGGAGTGCACCACTCCAGGCAACCTCAGTCTGATCAGCATTTATAGGTTGGTTTAAAATGTGGTTATATTGTATATTTTTAAAATATTTTTTTATCTTGACCATTTTATAAAGATACTGCAATGAGTATTTATGTCTGAGTAGGATTCATGTAATTTAATTTGTTATTGTGGTATTTTGTTTCATAAATCGTCCTATCTAAAATGTTTTGTTTTTCACATGCTTTGCAATAAAGGCAAGGGTAAAGCATCAATATAATATTAAAAGCATCAATATAATATTAAAACTCAATATAAAAGCATTTAAACTTGGGCCTGATTGCATTTCTTTTGTCAATGTATTCTATATGAATGCAGCTTCAACATGTTTTATTTTTTCAGCTGAGCACCACTAATTGACCTCCGTTTGCGAGCCCCAGCTTTCAGCAATGAGTACAGTATTTGAGCACAAAGGGTGCAGCAACACATGAAGACAGGTTTGATATATACATATATATATATATATATATATATATATATATATATCATATATATATATATATATATATATATATATATATATATATATATATATATATATATATATATATATATATATATATATATATATGCACACAATAGCTGACATAGGGATGTGGAATGAGCATGTCTGCTGTACTGCCCCAGGTGGACAAAAAGTGCACTCCTGTAGGAGCAGCACAATGTTCATTGAACTGAAGCACTGTGCCTGTATTTTGGTGTATGAACTTCCAAAACTACACAAATGTCATGACGTAATCGTGACAAGAAAGATGATACTGTAGACATTATGACTTCTTTCGGTCTTCAAAATTGCCGCATTTCAAGCTTGGACGTTATATTAACCAATTACGTGGAGCCAAATACTGTAGCTTCAAAATGTAGTTAAAAGCTTTAACGCTTCGTCCGTTTTGTCTGTTAAGGCTCGCCGTAGATTACGTTCCAAGATGGCTACTTTCATACGCATGCGCAAACGAGCCGTTAAGGGAAGCAAACAGCTTCAAACGACACGACAGAAAGCGTCAAGGCGGTCGAGCGGGGCGCAAAACACCATGAAAATGTTCAAAGAGTTGGTGAGGAAGCGACTCATTGCGGCTGCCGACGAAATCTTTGGCCTTTTCGAAAGAACCATCGCGTCGTACGAAGAACAACTTTGTCATGCCAGAGAGGAGAACGAGCGACAACGACGTCAGCTGGACCACGTTCGCCCTAAAACTCACATCCAAGGTCTGGCCACGTTTAGTGGATTTCTTCGTGAGGCAATCAGTTGTTTAACTCGCGACTAATTTGGCAACAAAGCAACATGTGATAGTCATGACATGCAGTTCGATTGCTGTCACTTTTATTCGTCACACTATTATTTGCATGTTTTTATTCCAATGTCTTTACTCCATATCAAATTTGCGCACAATTCAACTACAGTATGACCCATGCACATTATCGCTAATATTAACTATTGATAAATTACAGTTGGATGGAGTGTACACAATGGAGTGTAGGTTACCATTTTGTAGATACATCATCAATGTGAAAATTACAATAGAGATTGCATTACATTTACAATTGATATTGTTTGATTCTAATTTAGAGATGCAAGGTTATTCTATTAACCGACAACTATCTTAATACTAGGCGATACAGCCCCAAAAAACTGTGGGGGATTTAGTTGATCTAGCCTACATCCCTAATCCATGATATTAGTCATAAACAAGCAAGTCAATTCCAGACGCCTTTCCTTCATTTTTATCCATAATGGGTCATATTTTCTCACATTTACTGTTGCAAACTGTTGTACTTTGTGTCACGTGATCAAGTCACTAATTTCTTGTTGTAATAAAATATATTGATTTGGGTACTCGAGGCTGCAATATTGATTTCATATTGGAAGTGAAAAAGTTGTATCGGGTGCCTCTAGTTGATGCATTCAATCCCGCATTGTTATGTTCTCTAAACCCATGTTCTTATTTACCTTTTTTTGTCAAATGTTTGGGTAATTTGAGGTCTGAAATGGCCAGCCCTAAATGATTTAAGTATTAAGACAATCAATCAGTTAATTTTGGTAATTATGGACTAAAGTAATGAATGACTTTGGTGATTAAGTAGACCATTGAGTTTAAAAAAAACAAAAAAAAAACTTTATGTAATGAAGTCCTAAATTATGTGGTTACTTTAAGTACTAAAGTCATAGATGACTTTTTAAGTACTAACAGATTAAATTATTCTAGGCACTTAACCACTAAAGTAATTGATTACTTTATGTACTAAAGTACAGCAAATGATCACTAACACTAATTTGATTACATTCATATTTTATTACAAAAGTAATTTATGGCTTCAGTACTTAATTACTCCAAGTAATCAATTACTTAATTTCTTAATCTATCTAGTGCTATCCATTGTTAGACCCTTGTTTAGCCAAATTGGAAAAAAAACGGCCAAGTTCTAATGTGCGATTATCTAAGATGCAATTGTCTTGCTTATGCCCCACAGACCTGGATCAACAGTCTCCTCTCCTCAAAGAGAAAGACCAGGTGCCACAGTCCTCTCGCGTTAAGGTAGAAGAGGAAGAGGCAGACGTCAGCGAGCTGCCGCTCAACGTGGTAGTTGTGAAGAGTGAGGACGACCAACTACCCGAATCATCACAGCTTGATATCAGCGTTACAAGCGGAGAGTGCCATGAAGGACCACAAACATACACGCTCTTGGTTCCGCTGCCGAACAGTGACGACAGAGGCGAAGACTTGAGGAGTGACGCTAATTGTGAAAGTGACGGCAAATGCTTCCCACGCTATGAAAAAGACTCGATTGATTTGAGATTTGGAACGGGTAAAAAAAGTTTTGCCTGTTCGGTTTGCGGTAAAATGTTTGCCCGGAAGGAACATTTGAAAAAACACATGAGGACGCACACAGGAGAGAAACCCTTTAGTTGTTCAATTTGTGGCGAGGAGTTTACTCAGAAAGTCTCTTTGACAGCACACACAGCAACGCACACGGGAGAAAAACCTTTTGCATGCTCTGTTTGCGGCGAAAGCTATTCTTACAAGCACAGTTTGAACGCACACATGCAGACGCACACGGGAGAAAAACCTTTCTGTTGCTCCATTTGCGGCAAAAGATTCCCTCAGAAGCCGAACATGATTAAACACATGAGGACGCACACAGGAGAGAAACCTTTTTGTTGCTTGGTTTGTGGTGATGCGTTTGCTCACAAGTTCTCCTTGAGCGTCCACATGCGGAAACACACTGGGGAAAAACCTTTTCGCTGCTCCATTTGCGGTGATATGTTTGCACACAGGTTCTCATTAAATGTACACATGAGAACGCATACTGGAGAGAAACCTTTCAGTTGCACCGTTTGCAGTAAAATCTTCTCCCAAAGGGCACACGTGGTCGCGCACATGAGGACGCACACGGGAGAAAAACCCTTTACTTGCACACTTTGTGATAAAAGCTATTTCAAGAAGTGCAGTTTAACCACACACATGCGAAAACACAACGCAGAATAAATGCTTTCCTGCTGCATGTCTGTTCAAACGACAGCACTTGTTGGTCATGGCATATGAACTCTGCTGAGAATGGAGGAATAAGTAATGCCCTACCAAAAAAAGTATTTGGAATCATTACAAAAACAAGTTCATCCATCAAAAACCCCACAAACTGATACCAAGAGTGTACCACCATTTTCAACATTATTTTTGAAAATAAATGTCCAACAGATGTTTGGATTTGAAATATGCATTTACATGCATATTCCATTTTGGACGCGGGCTTGGCATTATTCTTATAACATTTCACACACACATACATACACAAATTGGTAAGGGTTTCGGTTAAAAAAAAAAAAAAAAATGGCTCTAGTTCCCATAGGAAAACAATACAATTTGCTGACTATAACTGGATACTTTTTAGCATTAAAAAGTTCATATTTGGTCTACAATTAATTTGATATTATTTTTCATGTTCAGTTTATACCTTGAATTGCCACTTGCTGTGGACTAAAAATGATATTAAATGTACTCTGGGCTCGTGACGTCAGAAATAGGTGAGCTGTGATTGGTCTTTACCTGAGCACCTTTTTAGTCAATGGCAAAATGCATTTTAAAGCCATTAAATGTACATCAAAAAATAGCTAGCTTGTTAATTTTAAACACAATATTAACTATTGCTGAAACTAGCTAAACAAGTATTCTCTAAATGGTGAATTGCAACTATCTGGCTGAATTTTGTTTGTCAATACAACCACATTGCCCAATACCATTATATCAACATCAGTTATGTTACACTTAGACATTTTGCTTGCTTTTGTTTTTGTGGCACAATGCAATGTCATTGCATTCCATTTGCATTTGATTCGTGCATTTGTGTTTATTGCAGTGTTTTATTGTCTGAGGTGTCATAGAAAGTCAAATGTTGAATTTTGGTCACATTCGTTGCAATAAAGACAATAATATCCTCCCTCGATCCAGCCAATGCGTGCGTGTTTTAAGTTATTATTCATCTTATCTCAGCAAGACAGCAAAATGAATTCATCTTACCTGAACACATGAGACACGATTGGAAAGGCCACAAATATTCAGAGATGAGCAGCTTTCAGTTTTTTTCAAAGCAATGCAATGCCCCGAGTGTGAATTGGGATGCACACAGACTTCAACTCGGCCTAATCGCTGCTTTATATTACAACCAACAATGACGTCACAAACACGCTTAAAAATGGCGCGCGCTCAATTCTAACAATCTGCAATCAAGACAAACCTGCCCCTTTAACAGCTTGTCCTTCCTACCTGACGTCACCTCCTTAAAAACTGTGTTACCCCGCCCTCTAATCCAGTGGTCCCCAACCACCGGTCCACGGACCGGTACCGGTCCGTGGATCAACTGATACCAGGTCGCTTGGCCTGCACCCCAAATAATGTTTTGGAAATGATTTAGTTTAACAGTTCATATATTTGTGCTTGATCTTTGTTTTTTGGCGCCGCTTCTGGCCACTGTTGATATTACATATTGCATGATTCCCACTCTGATGTGCTGTGAGAGATCATCAGTGGTGTTGCGCAAAAGTCCCAAAATTGTTAATACAAATATATCTTTGTTCAACTTTCTTGCCCAGCGATGTAGCGACAAACAGAACTTTTAAAGGATAGCTATCGAGCTCTTGGACATCCCAGTTCTGGCCCCCGGGCCATTTGTTTAATTTCAAAGTCAAATATGAAAATTCAAGTTTTAAATAGCCACATTTTCAGAATGCAAAACGCACAAAACAAGCACATCTCAAATCGTTCATCTCAAATTCTGTGTGAATCAATAAGCAAAACGCCATTAGCTCGATATTACGTCAAGTAACCCCGCCCCCGCGCCATATGTTTAATTTTAAAGTCAAGTTTTAAATAGCCACATTTTCAGAATGCAAAACGCACACAGCAAGCATATCTCAAATCGTTCATCTCAAATTCTGTGTGAATCAATAAGCAAAACGTCATTAGATCGATATTACGTCACGTAACCCCGCCCCCCGCGCCGGCGACCAGCCAACAACAACAAACTAAACATTAACCGAACGTGTTCTCGTCTGCGTAAGATTACAAGCAAAACACACACACACACACACACACACACACACACACACACACACACACACACAAACGCACGCACACACACGGGGACTAATTAGAGGATCGTCATCAACATCATGGCGACGACCGGCTCGGTTCGGTCCAGAGGACACGTGCTGTGGTGCAGCTTTTCTGCTGGGAGTCAAGTTGGCAGGTGAGCGCCGCTACCTTTCGCCAAATCAACAAATGGACTGCCATGCGTTTTAGCAAGTTAACTTCTCAGGTGGTACTCGTTTTGACGCCATGCAGCATTCGAGAAAACAAAAAGAACATATTCACCTTTAAGTCAAGTTTCTCTAGAGACCAAATAACTGTTTATATTTACTGCATTTATTCAGTACATTTTAAAAATAGCCCGACGAATTTATAATTCAGTATAATTGTTTTCAGTCCGATATGATTTCATTTATGTCGATCAAATTTAATGTTTTTTTCGAGCCATAGGCAACTTGATGTAATCATTTGCTGGACTTGTGAACTTTGTCCCTTAAAGCAACGGTAAAGCCGACACTTATCTCTTCCTTCACGTGTGTTGTTGTTTTGGCTTTGAGTTGTAGTTTTACACCACAAGTAAAATGTGGCAAATTATAATCCTCAATTCAAAATAGGGGCACGTTTACTGTAGCAATGTTGCGCTATACACTTCCCAGCAAACTTTGCAGCATTCTTTGTTAATGTGCATCCTTTCCAAAAAAAAAAATCATGGTTTCCTCTTGCTGTTTATTTATGTTAAGCCCCACCCTCTGCAATACAAATCAAGATTATCTCTTCTACGCTCTTCTGGCACACAGGAAGTTTTCCATTGGACGCTGGTTCCGTTCTGCCTCTTCCTTGCGGCACAAAATGGACCCCAGGAAAGATGCCCACTCCAATCTTCTGTCCAAGCAGGAGACCAGCAACCTGTACAAAATCCAATGTAGGTAAAGTTACCAATTGAACAACTGGACAAACTGCGAAACGCATACATAAAAAATGAGATCATTCAACTACAATACAACAAAAGTTAAGATTACCCCAACGCTAATACAATAATACCAAGGCCACGCCTCCTAAAGGTGTACCCTCAACACTATAGTGTGACTCTACGTCCCAAGGTACTGTTGTTTAATCCTATTTAGTTTGTATTATGAATTCCGTTTTTTCCTCCACTTGATCTTTTTGATTTGATTATATTCTTTTGACTTTTGTTTTTTGATTTGTGTGTTCGCATTAAGCTTGTAGACGTTCTTGTAAGGCAGTGAATTGCGCAGTATGTATTGATGAAAGCTCTGTTGGTTCATTTTTTAGTTCACAACGTGAAACCAGAGTGCCTGGAAGCTTACAACGATCTCGAGTGAGTTTTGATATTTTCTCATTCGTTTGCATGGTTTTAGTCGGAAGGCCTCCCAATTGCAATTTGATTTTTTTTAGGGCAAAGGTGCAAAAGAGGCTCCATCAGGATGAGGATTATCCATGTGAGGTGGTAGGAAGCTGGAATACTTGGTACGGCGAGCAGGACCAAGCAGGTATGCCACACTACTCCATTTACATCATTATTATTCATTTAGGATTCAAGTGCATATGTGCAGATAGGGCATATTGAATAAATGTATTACTGGATAACTCGTTTATGAACCCTCCAATTTACTCAACTGTCTGAAAAGTATTTTAACAGGCTGCCATTTCCTTCACTTGTGTGGCATTATGTTGTCTGAAGATTGAAAGTGGATGTTTTTTCATTTTTTTTTATGTGAAGATGGTTAATGGTGGAATGGTGGAAGTTAATGCGTGCAGATTTATTTGAGCTTTTCCCCAGTTTAACCAGCTCTAACACTTTTTGTTTAGTATTTTTGTGGACAGACATTGATCAATAATGACGTTTTTTCTTTTTGATATCAGATCGCTATTGTAATCCCAAAAGAGGAAGCTTTATGTTTAGTATTTTTCTGTGGACAAATATTTATTTATGATGAATTCTCTTAGAGAACAGGCCTCGCACTTTATGTTGAATATTTTTTATTGGGCAAATATAATTCTTTCTTCTTGAGAACAGGTCTGACACTTTTTGTTGATTTTAATTTATGGATAAATATTTATGAATAAATAAGTGAATGATTAATTTTTATGAACAGATCTCTACTGTAATCCAATACAACGCTTTAAGTTTAATATTTTTCTATGGACAAATATTTATTTATAGTGATTTCTTTTTGAGAACAGGTCTAGCACTTTATGTTGAATTTTTTGTGGACAAAAATGTATTAATAATTCGTTTTTTCTTTCTAAAAGCACATCTCTTCTACGATCCAAATGAGGACAATTTTTGTTGATTATTATCTTGTGGACCAATACAAATAAAGTTTGAAAGATTCTAAAGTTTAATACAGTTTTAAGTCTTTTTTTTTAACCTAAAAATGCTTTGGAGTGGTTAAGGGGTATTTTGTTGAAAACATATTTCACAGGGGGTACTGCACTGAAAAAAGGTCGAGAACCACAGCCCTGTTTTATGACAGTACGAGAGAAACCAGTGCACTTGTGATATTTTTACACACCAAGATGCTGTGGCTACAGACAGAAATATGTCTTGTCTTAAAATTTCAGTTTTTATTGCAGTGCTGCTTAAAATCCTCAAATGGCTTTTCTGCAGTGCACCTTTGGCGCTACAGGGGGGGCTACCCTGCCCTGACCGAATGCCTCGACAAGCTCAAAGTCAACAAGGTAGCGCAGTTGAAAAAAAAAAAGCGTCACAACACAGTGGCGTTTGTTTTCGGTCAACACATACTCTCATTTGTGTGCAGGAATATTTGGAATTCCGTAGAGAGAGGGCAAAAATGCTGCACTCCAGGCGAAATCAGCTGCTATTGGAGTTCAGTTTCTGGAATGAACCTCTTCCCAGACCGGGACCCAACATCTATGAAATGAGGAGTTACTATCTCAAGGTAGATCAAGTTAAATTTATTTTTATAGACCTGAGGCACCACAGTCTCAAAGGGCTTCACAGGTGAGAAAGAAATCACAGATAGCATCACTCAGAACATCACAAATTCTCAATGAGATCCCCTGAAGAGATTTCCCAGAAGAGGAAGGAAAAACTCAAAAAACACATCTGAGGAGAGTAAGAAAACTTGAGAAGTGAACATGATTAGGAAGAGGAGGGTTTTGGTGCGGTTAATGGGGGCTGTCAACCCTCCGCGAAGTCTGAAACCCGCGAAGTAAGGTATCGGTTCCTAGATTTCTATGTACGCCCCAATATAGCCGCAGTAACCATAAACAATTCTTTTTTTTTTTTTTTTGTATTGTATTTTTTGCGTATTTTATTTCCTTTCTCCTATTATTTAACATTACATTATCCTTATTAACATTATTGTATATTCATTAAATAATTAATATTACTTAGTTTGTTGAGAATTTGTTCTCAGGACTGGTTATCTGCACCAAGACTCCGGTGAAAGAGTACGCAAGTCATCACGTTGAACTTCACATTTATTTTGGCTCATGTATGGTGTATCCTGTAGTATCTGTTGAATATTAAATCAACAACAATGTTAAAGTCAGTCAACTAACATACAAACACTTAATCTATGAATTTACTGTATTTTTAGCCGACGTTAGCGGGTTAGCAACAACTAACAACTACTAACTATAAAATGCAATTCCTACACAAACGAACACATAAACACAATAAACATTCATCGCTTACTAAACATAGGCAGTAGCGTGCGTTATCAACATAAATGATAATAAACTATAAATATGAGCTTACATTGTCATTCACCACGTCACCGTAACGAGCTGAATGACCCACATAGAACGCAAAACAGGAAACAGAAATGCAACGCGACCCGACAAATTTAAAGCATGCATTTCAAAATAAGATAAACGTCACAAACTCTTAACGCTTGAAGAATTCTTAACATAATTATTAAATAATATTACTTTGTTTTTTGATTAATACAGTACTGTATAATGTACTTTTTTGCTTTTTTCAATTTTTGTACATTTTTGCACATTTTTTAAATGATTTTTTTATTTTGAAATATTTTTTTTATTTTTCCTGGAAAAAAACGCAAAGTACTGAGACCGCGATATCTGAGACCGCGAAGTAGGAGGGCTCACTGTATTTCAATTAATTTGTCATTTTAAAAATCGACAAATTGAAAATGTTTTAAATCATAAAAATGTGGCTGAATGCGTACGGGTTGTTTATAAAATGTTCTCGTAATAGTTCCTGCTAACTACTTAAAAGGAAGTCAACCCCCAAATTTTCTTTACAATAATATGTTGCGTGTGCCCCCATTCGTCTAAACACAACAATGTAATTTAACCAAGCATAATTAAGCAGCAAAATCCTCACATTTCCATCTATCTCAGGAGATCTTCCAAGGCCACTCGCTGTTGACTAAAAATCACGTTATACATTTGCTCATGGCTCAAGTAACGCCCAATCACAGCTCACCTGTATTCTGAGTTTGGTCATGTGATATTTTCAACTAGCTCCCATGAATTTATGTTAAATGCCATGTATTTATCCCATACATTTCCACGGATGAGTCATGAGCACAAAAGTTGGGTGAGTCACTAACGCTTCTTCTGCTTTTAGCCAGGGTCCATGATCGAATGGGGCAACCACTGGTAAGCCCCGCCCACCTTGCGCAAACCAAGCCTCCTGCTCCACGACCACCATTTGGCCTTCATATGTGTCATAACCAGGGCGAGAGCCATCAAACACCGGCAGGAGAACGACGAGGCCGTAGGTGGCTTCTTCTCGCAGATCGGCGACCTGTACGTCGTCCATCACTTATGGGGTGAGCGCGAAACTGTAATGAGGAAGACAGCTCATACTTCTGACAATGCTTTACTTACGGGGAAGGAACAGTATGTTTTTTGTTTTTTTTACCCAACCTTACTGCTCCCTTAGCGACGCTTTGCTGCCATCCAAATATAGTGCATATCAAGCAGAATTAACAATTTATGGTTAATAATGAGTAAAGTTGTTTTCTTTGGTCTTTGTTGCCTGCAGTATCTTATTGAACTGCTTGTCTAAAAATACACATACATACATTTCTAAATATGATTCCGGAAATATGTATATGCTGTAATTTTTTTTATGTTGGGATGTTAGTCATGGATGAAACCAGTGTTTTTTTTTTGTTTTTTTTTCTATTTGGTGGCCAGGGAATCACAACACCTCAGTTCGGGGTGACATGCATAGTCAGGCTATCATGAAAGGATTTGTAATGAATGAATTGCAGTTTATTCTTAAAATATGTAAAATAATTTAGTTATTAACATGTTATCATTTAATATAATTCGTTATATTTTAATTAATATATAGACTGTTTAAGTGTATGTATAAATAATTCTTATTTTTATCATTGATTATTAGATATGCAGTTAATATAAAGAAATAACAGTTATCATGGGATGGGAAGTTTTGAATGCATGTAAAATGTCAGAAAAGTCACAAATGTAGAAAAAAATTCCCCAAGGTGTGGGTGTGGCCAAAAAGGGTGACAAGGGGTGGCTTCAACCATCCTTGGCCACCATGTAGCGCCGACCCTGATGTTGATGAGCAGGCTACTCCCTGTTTCCTTAGAAACAATTGAACCGTAATTTTCTTTTTCTGCATGCATTATTCTTTTTTCACATGAAACTTATAATGATTAAGGAAAAAATGATGGAACGTTCTTATTTTTGGATTTTTTTGGTTAGCAGGCACTAAATCCCTGAAGATGATCAGACTACTGTTTTTACTCTTGGGCCCTCACAGCCTTTTTCATGAATTTGTTGGTGTGTTAGCAGGCTACTCAAGGTGGTATCATTTATGATTCTTGGTTTGTGCTTATGTCACAGCATATGAAAGTCTTCAGTCTCGTGAAGAAACAAGGAACTCTGCGTGGCGCAAGGAGGGATGGGACGCCAACGTGTACTACACAGGTAGGCTTGCAGCTTTGCATTCACTGCCAGTATCGCTGCCAATGTCTCTGCATCGAACGTAAAAGTTTCGTAAAAATGCCCCAAGTGAGCTAATGTTACCATGATGACCATCATCAAAGCACTACTACACAACAGAATAAAATCCTTGCTTGCGTTTTCCTTTGCATAGGCAGCACTTCATCGGCAAACTGCGGCTCTGCTTCCCTTTACGCTTCGATATTATGTGTTTTTGCAGTGCCTCTCATCAGAAGCATGGAGTCCAGGATAATGATTCCCACATCCAGTTCTCCATTACAATGACAATGCAAACAACAGAAAAAAGACACAAACAACAACACTGTTTCCATGCTGTCGGACCACAACATTAGGTACACCTCTGTCATCTAATTACACCTAATAGTTGACATACTGAGACGGCTACAGTACATTTTAGATACATTTGTATCTAAAAAACATGTTTATTGAGCTTTATAAATTAGTGTTCCACATTTAGCTAGATACCAGCAAAGCGCTACTTTTTTCAGTCAAAATTGTATTGACCTAACCTAATTAAGCTCCTCACCCAACTTCAACTTAGTACCTTGGTACCAAGGTGCCCCAATATGCCTCAACAATACTTTTATAGGAAACAATGTTATGGCCTGCCTTGAAGCCACCCTGTTTGCCCCCCAGCTGGTGTTACACACCAGCAAAAGACCAGTTGTATCGTCTACTGCTTAGTGACCCCCCCCCCCCCCCCCCCCCCCACACACACACACACACACACACACACACACATACATACACATACACTTGCTGGGATGCTAGAACTGCAACAGTGGAAGCAACAATACACATGTTTTTGCTACAATATTTACAAAAAAAATGTGTGATTAAAAAAAAATGCCTTTCAAAAGAGCCTTTTGAAAGGGGGACTATACTTCTTGCATTTTAGCTCAATAAATTATGCAGGTTAAAGTAATAAACTAAAGTGCATCGTCACATGCTCCTCTTTTACAAATCTTCATGACCGAAAAAGTGCCTTTCAGGAAAAACGTGCATATTGCAAACATGTTGTCCTAATGAAAAAAAAAAACAAATTCGATTTTGGTGTTTGAGTTAAATGATTGATATTGTATTTGTTTTTCCATATTACATTTCACTGCTCAATTTGATGATGTATGATTGTCCATCAGAATAAAAGCTTTGACAAGCTATAATCCCACTTTGTCTTAACAGAGTTCCTCTAGAAGGTTATATCTTGACCAAATATTTAAATTTTCAGCCTAAATTTGGCTGAAATGAAATTCCCTGGTACTTATTTGTGTATTTTTTTAACTATTGGCTAAAGGAGGGTGTAAAAATGTCTGATGCTAAAAGATGTAATAAAGTAATGTATTACTCACTGTAAGTACTGAAGCAATCAATTACTTTGTGTAATTAACCCATTCAATCCCAGACACTTTACTCATACTTTTGTAATTGATTACTTTAGTACTTTTTTAGTACTTAATTGCCTAAAATAATGTATTCTATAGTACTAAAAATGAATTACTCTTGAATCTAATTACCTAAAGGATTATCTGAGTGCGTAGTTAAGGTAATTATCACTTCGTTAATAGCAGACATTTTTAGACATTCCTTTAACCAAACACTTAAAAAAATATAAATGAATAAATTAGATTTAATGCATGGACTCTCAAAAAATGTAAAAATATATATTTGGCATTTAATTAGTTAATATGTTAAAGGGACACTGTCAGATTTAGACCGTTTTTCATTAAGTATGAATGTTATTATACATTTCAAAAACTTGCGGATAAATGTGTTCTTAACGCCCAACAGTATGTTTTAAATATAATCGTAGGTCTAGTTATCATTAAATTGTATTACATGGGAGGTGGCACTACTCCAGAGGTCGCCATGGCTGTTGTAGCTACAGACAGCAGAAGGAGAAGTGTTTATTGTTGCATTTATCATAATGCCCCTAAAGACTCATGCGGAAAAATTACACATACTCCTTTTAAAACTACTCAATAGTCATAACATTTGATCTTTAACTTGAACAGACTGAAATCTTTTTCATCTAATCTGCAATTTTGTGGAACACTGAATTGAAACACTTCAATCTGTAAAAATATAAAATGATCATAATATTTTTTTATTCTGTCACTGGTTGAAGTGAACAAGAATAGAAATGTGCATGTGAATTTTGGTGGCAGTTGCTGCCATTTACAGATGACAACAAAACGTGACAGATAAAGACAAAAAACACACACACACACCAGTTCTGTGTTTTTACTTCTGTGTTTTTATTGAGAAAGTGTAAACATCATTTTTACTTCCAGACCTATTACGTAAGTGCCAATGTTCAAACCTCTTGTTTTAAAACGGTCCTTTAACAAGTGCGCAAAATGCTACACTGTAGCTTTAAGAGTCGAAAAGTGGGCGTGTTTTGCTACTGAGCTCAATTGAATATGCACTAGTTGCGCGGGGCTGGGCTTGTCGGATGTTTTTTCGTCCCGTGCAAACCGAGTGCGAGTGTGCGCGCGTTAGGTGCTTGTGGTTAGCGTCGTGTGCTAACGAGCGTTTGGACATGGAGCTGCACATTTTGGACCACCGGCTGCGGGTCACCAGCATCACCAAGAGCGGCCTGGCGCACTTCACACACTCGCTGATCAAGTTGATATTCCTCCGCCGCCGGACACGGTAAGCACAAGATCTTTGATTTCCTCCACTCGGAACATGTTTTTGCAACTGGGAGAAATTACGTCAGTTTGCACATTTGGTGATGTTTTCGCTGCGTCATGTTCGCAATAGGAACAGCTTAGCTTGGGTCTAGGGATACACTACTGCGATGTAAATGTGGACTGCATCCGATAACGTCTTGTTTTTACAAGGCAACAATTGACTGTGCTGCGTTTAAAAAAACTAGGAAATTTGTAATCTGAATCAAGTCTCATCTTTTCCACGCCGCTGTATCGTCAAACAACGATGGTCAGGTTTTATTTAACTTTTAAGGCCTATTTTCCCCAGTAGATGAAACGTCGGTGGGCGAACTTTACGTTCTTGCTGGTGCTGACAGACTTAGTGTTATCCCGCCTTGATTTCAAAGGAAATTTCCTACCATCGCGTGTATGCGAAGGCAGCAGTTTAAGCATGCTGCACACCTGCATGGTATTCGAGGTCACGCCCATAGCCTCCAATTGGCTCTCCTGGGAGTTGAGCATAAAGGTAATCCAATCAAACGCGCTCGCTCATGATGATGCAATGAATGCGCATTCATTGTGGGGCTCACGGTTATCGCTTATGTACCAAGTTTTTGTTTTTTTTTGCTTATGTACCAAGTTACCAACTTACCAAAGTTCTGTGATGGACAGCGGTTTAGATTTACTCCATGTTTTTTTTTTTTTTTTTTTTTGATACCGGTATGGGTTGCTAACAATAACTCTCCCAAATCTGAAGACAAGAATGGTAAAAACAATTTGACACATTTTTTTTTAATTTGCAGTCTTTCAATGATTTGGTTAAACATTTTTTCTTTAATGTTAATATTTTAATGTGTAATTATTGTTTATGGTGCTGCCATTGCACCAGAATCTCTGTGTACACTATACACATTTGTTTTGTCTGTCACTGACAAAGTATATGTTACTGAATTCACATAACAAAAAGAGGACTGACTCCAAATCCCTCTTAAAATTGCTTCGTTAGGGTGAATTCCAATTTGCATTGATGAAAAACAAACTAAAAGATACTCACCAAACATTGCAGCTTTATTTATCTTGGGTGAGAATTTACATACATTTTGGTCTTGGTTGTGACCCTCAAAATTACTCATGAGTTCACCATCTTTATTATTTAAAGAAGTTAGGGGGGTTATATGTGCTATATTAGTTGAGCTAGACCACTAATAATCTATGCCTGGAGGTGAGATAGGTGAGAGATTTTTCCGGGATATTTACGTTTAAACTTTTTTTTCCAGAGTATGATGCCAAACATGGACTGAATTACACTTCATTCAGTATTTTTTTTTTTAAATGAGAAAACTATTGACAGTAGAGAGCTCAATGTTGTGTATTCAGGATTTTTCTTGGGGTCTGTTAGGAAGATTTTCAGAAATTTGCTGAAATGACACAGAATGACCCATGTATTGTTTTTCAAATGAGCCAAATGTTGCCCCAGTGTAGAAAAGCTGTTTATCTTTTTGTTGCGTTTTTTCATGGTCCCCTTTTCGGGCCCCTCTTCCATTCATTAGCAAGGAACTCCCAGAGGCTGCATGCCAATACAGTGGAAAGCAAAGCATGTAGTGTTTGTGGTATTCTGGGATAAATGGTCTCTTAGTGCTCGGTGCCAGTTTTGGACAAAAGTGTCTGGAAGCCTGCAGGAAGTGGAAAGCCACCAGAATGTGTATGTTAGATATCAGCTGCTAGGGCAAAGCAAAACATGGAACAAAACTTAAGGGCAAATGAAAGGAAGTGATGAATTGTGTTAAAAATGAAATGATGATGCGCATATTTTGATAATTTTCAAACGATTGCCGTGGGAACAAATGCAGTGTGCTTTAAAATTACCTACAGCTGAAGTTTACAAGTGATGCATTCCATAACTATACAAAAGTGAAAATACATGATAGAAACCGTGTAAAATTATAATTCGTGAAAAAAATTTTTTTACATCACTGCTGTTTATCACTGTCAAGAAATAGTTGAAACTAGGGCTGCAGGATTATAGCCAAAATAATAATCACAATTATTTTGGTCAATATTGAAATCACGGTTATTAATCACGATTATTCATCATGTTTGGTCAAACATGTCTTTTTATTTCCCTTTTTTTAAAACAAGCAGCATATAAACAAGGCTCGAAGGCTTGATGCTTACAAAGAATAATAATAGACTAAAATAAATAAACAATTCATGGAAAATGGCACACGAGGCAACACAGCTAACTTACTTGCTGAGTGCAAACAATGAAATGAAATGCAAATAAATGCTTTACATAGCAGGTAACAGAGGAGATGTATGCATTTTGTTAAAATTATTCTGTATCAGGAAAGTTCTTAATTGAGGCTGAAAAATGACCCAGGCTCTCCTTTTAGATTTACATTTGCACTTTAGATTGTTATTTTGTTGCAGTTTTCTCAGTAAAAAGAGCACATTTGGAAAACAAGAACATTTATACTAGGCAATATTTTATATTACAAATTTTGCACAAGTCTTTTCTTGTTCTCGTGAACTCAATCTCCCTAATGACAACATTCTATGTATTTCGGACTATTCCGCACCGTTATATAAGCTGCAGCAGCAAAAATTGAGCACAATATTTAACACCCAGCAACTGTACCTAATGCTGTAACGCAGCTATCTGATATTTGTATGATCTGTACTGCTCATGTTGTGCAAGTGCAGTTGTTCCATTTCCTGTTGGGTAGTTATCATCACACTTGGACCAAGAGGAAAGTCAAGCATCACCAGGAAGTAGCTACCACAGTCGCTCAGTCGTGTGTTGTTTGTCCCGTCGCACGCGCGGTGGCGGCGGCGAGAATTACCGGGCTTTGCCGAGTCAGCAGCCGATCGGGCTGTGCGGGAACAGGCGGCGTTCTTTCATCTCCGGGAGAGAGAAAAAAAAAAGTCAACAACAGATGTTTTCTTTTGGCCGTTTCCAGCGTCAAAGCTCGCAACAATTCGTGGATATCCCTTCTCCTTTGCCGCTTCGCCCAGATACGCCTACAGGCTATTGTTTTCACAGTCGTCATTCACTTTTCTCCCGCTGTATCGCGATGCAGCAGTCGCGCCCTATCACGCATTGATGAGCAATCGTTTTGTTTCGGATTTTACAGTGCAGTTGAGCCTTACATAGTTGCAGTTTGGCGGCGCATGCATCAGTTAATTATTGACAAATATACTGTCAAAATATCCCAGTGGCGGCCTGCCAAATTATGGATGTACTGTATGTGCAAATATTATGGGTGGGGTGTCTTAATTCATTGATTGGATTAGGGTCAAACGAAACATAAAAGTTATAGAAAAGGCAAAATATTGGCTCATCAGAGCAGCGAAAAGTCAAATCAAGATCCCCATTTTTTCAAAATAAAAAATTAGGGTTTTCAAAGTGTTAACTTGAGATTGCATTTTATAATCCGTTGAAAACCAAAAAAACAAATTTACTCCATTGTAGTTATTTCTTGTGGTAGCTGAATTTCGAAATTAAAAGGTTGCACAGATTTGGTAGTTTTGTTCAGAAGTTTTATTTTAACAGGAAAAAATATGAAATGATCAAAGACAGCTGTTACAACTCTCTTTGAAACCAAATGTTTTTTTTTTGATCATTTAAAGTGTATTAAAACATTTACTGAAGTAAATATGCGTTATAAGCTTCATAAGAAAGTTGCTGAAAAATACAATTAACTCATTCAATCCCAAAGACTTAATTTCACGTTTTTATTTATTTATTTTATTTTTTGAAGAGGCCAGATGTTCAATCTCAGGTACTTATTTATGTATTTTTTTCAAATCTTTTCAAGATTTAGATGAAAGAAGATAATGCAATGTCTGTGTGTTTGCATAACAAATTGTTATTGGCGATCTTTAATTAAAAAAAAAAAATCCTGCTTTCAGATGCAAGTTCTTCAGTATGACTGAGACCCCTGAAAACTACACGGTCGTGTTGGATGAGGAGGGCTTCAAAGGTACATGTGTGTATTGTATGTTATCGGAATTCAGTTATTGAGTAATAAAAGATTTATATTAGCATTGAAACCATGTATGATTTTAATAATCCAACTATCCGTCATATTTGATATTTGATTAATTCATCTGGGCCTGTCACTATCGAATGTTTTTCAAATCTATTATGCCATCGATTATTCCATCAAAACGAGGAATTGCCCCCCCCCCCCCCCAAAAAAAAAAACATTAAACATATTTTTTTTTTTTTCATAATTTACTAAGGCTAAATGGGAATTTCTGTGCCAATATAACTTGTCATTCTTATACTGTACTGTGTCTACTCATTTGCCCAGTCTCAAAATTTGCCCATGCTAATTTGTTAGCAGCCACAATTAGCATTAGTGCGTTTGCAATGAACAACAAACACTAACTAACATATAGTTCACATTTTTTTTAAGTCGACCAATTTGGACTTTATCCTACCTACCCTTAAGTATAACATAATTATTCGCCACCACAATTATATATATATATATATAAATATATATATATATATATATATATATATATATATATATATATATATATATTATTTATTTATTTATTTATCTGCAGCTCAAAAACAATGCCTCACATTACCTACTCTTCACAAAAGTTGTTGTATAAAGCGAATGTATTTGTTTATATATGTCAAATCTTTTCCTTGTTTACATTTATAAGAAACAATCTGATGTGCACATTTTATTTATTTATTTTTGGGTCAACTTATCAGTGAACTGTGTATTTAAAAGAGAATTTCACTACACTGCTGAAATTAATGGCCCATGTTTGTTTTTTTGTTTTTTTTAAATGCTTTTTTCCCCAACCCTTGGGTGTTCGGGGATTTTGGAAGGGTCATAACTTTGTTGAATATAAATATATATGTACTTTCAACCCCTCAAAATGTTCATTTTTTTTTCTGGTGGTTATGTACAAAAATTGTAAAAATGTGATAATAGCAAAAGTAACAACGGTGTACATTTATATATTTATGAACTTAAAATAGGAATAATATTGAAAGTTGTCATGTTTTGAAAATGTATGCAATATTTTAGCCTCATAGTGTTTTTTTTTATGCTTTTCCTTTGATATCACACATGAAAAAGCTCGAGTTGGATCAAAATTTCCCCCAGGGGTTAATCTTAACTACCTCAGCTAAAATTGTCTCCTGGGTTCTCAATCGAACAACTCATGCAGAAGTATGATATTATAGGTTATTAATCAAATATATTAGAAGAAGTAAAACAAAAAGGGTATGGAGTACAGTAATAATTCATGGCGAGTCTGTGATGACTGCTGTGAATTTTGCGGGCAGAATTGGAGGCCTCATCACAGCTACAGGTAGAGAGCTCGGTGTGGCTACCGCTCAACGTGCTCTCCGACGCCAACGCCTCGCTCAACTCGCAGACGGTGGGCGTCACCAAGATCGCCGAGTCGGTTATTGCGCCGCTTGCTCGCCAGCACGTCTCCGTCTTCATGCTGTCCACCTATCAGACCGACTTCATCCTGGTCAGTATGCACTCGTGCCACCAAACTGCTATTTGCACAATTAAAACGTCAGCTGGTTTTATACAGGTGAGAGAGAAGGACCTTCCGGTGGTGGTGTGCACTCTGGAGGAGGAGTTTAACATCTTCCGCGAAGTTGGAGGGGAGTCGATTCTCGTTCGGGGCCACGATGTTGCCAACGGCCTCCACAAGAACGGCAAAGAGGGTGAGGGTGCTCATATTATTATTATTATTATTTTTTTTAATGTCAGCTAACATTGCACAAAATAAATGTCATCTTGATGGCCCTGCGTGTGAACAAGGATGGACTCAAACGTTGGGTCAGTCTGTTAATTCTTTTCTTGAAACCAACACGAACACCACTAATGGCTAAATGACAAATGGAGAACATAAACAGGAAATACGGTGCGGCCTTCCAGATTAAAAGCAGTTATTTCAAAGTAAGATGACGCAGATAAGTAAACAATACAAACTGGAGCGCTTGAAGAGTTCTTAACACAGGATAAATCTAATCTTAATTCCCCTGTTTGTGAACACAAATGGATTCAGACGTTGGTTTGGTCTGCTTGCTTCTTTTAATGAAAATAATATGGTGCAACCATGGCTGACAAAAGCTGATTGATTTCAGATGTAATAAATAGTTTGTGGCTCCCACTGTTGTATTATCCATGGAAACCGGGTCAAAATGGATTTTTCAATGTTAAAGTTTGCCCGCTCCTGGTATACATCATCAATAAAATTACTAATTTTTGGTCCTTTAACATTTCATTCAGTAAAGATAATTTATTGGCAGGACATTTGAGTGTTTTTTTTTTCAGTTTTCTTTTGTCTTTTCTTATGTTTTAATATGGTTCTTTTTGAGGAAAAAAGGCAAAAAAACCCAGCCAATTTTATCTATTCATTAATTCATTTCCCCAATCTAGCCCTACAACACCACATTGTACAAGATGTATGGCAGATCAATTGAATTGGCCAGCCGATTAATCAGTTTATAAGTATGAAAATCAAACCCTGCTCCTGTGGCCCCGTTTCAACGTTGTATATTTAACCTCAGCCTAAGCATGATAAAAAATCATTTTTATTTACGGGTTTGTTATATTTTCATTTGCTTTGTTTTCTTTTCTGTTTGTTTTTTTTTTCAACTTAAAGGTGCATTCAAGAATTTTACATTTATAAACACATACTGTGTTTTCCACCCTATAATTGCTCAAGCTAAGTCTTGATGTGTACAAAGAGCACTGAGATGGTCACAGAAACAACCACAACAAGCCTATTTAGGCATTTAGAGTAGTCCGAACTCAGGTCACCTACTCAAATTCCGCATTCCAAAAAGTTGTGAAGTTGAATTTATTGACCGCTATCAAGGCACGCAGTTTACCAAACTTGCAGTTACGCGTAAGCCCTGAGGATGTCGTTGTTTAGCAAGGAATTTGCTACATCCCCAATGCATCTTTCAAAATGACAAAGAATGTATGTTACACAGATTGGCAGCAAGCCACTCGGAATCTGACTGTGCCTCAAGTTTAAGGGCTTGACAAAGACAGCGTTCCAAAGATTGAATTATGTTGGCAAATTTGAGCCACAATGAAAGGAAAGTTGACCGTTTGACCAACCGTCACCTCCTAATTTGTTTACAGCAGTGCAGCCCACCCTTCACCCGGTGCTCATCCCCCAGAACCGCTTTTGCATCATGTCCCTGGACCCGGACACGTTGCCCTCCATCGCTACCACACTCATTGACGTGCTCTTCTACTCCGGCAGGTGAGGCTCATGGACTGTAGTGCCGCTTTGAGAACACAAGATAGCGCTGTTGCTTTTGTTTTTGCAACGGGACACGAATAGCCCAACGAAATGACTTTTGATGTTTTACAGGCTACCTGAAGCTTTTTTTTTTTAAATTTATGTTAACACAACTCCCAAATTCCATGTCGGAAGTAAAATATCTGACTTCCTGTGTCTTTTCACGCTAGGCACCCAATTTCATGCTGCGAAGTGAAAATGGTCAATTAACATGGTGGAAGAACGATAAAAAGGCCGTTTTGTGTTTGCCTAGCCCCAAAGAAGATGAGGCATCTTCTACCAGCGCAGACTTGGAGCGGATCAAGTTCTTCTCCTTCTCGCTCATTGATGGTTACGTCTCGCTCGTCATGGATGTGGACACTCAAAGACAGTAAGCGTGGTCATTGCTGTCATGGTCTCATCGGCAACACGGACGTGAGGTTCATTGACTAAGTGTGTTTTATGCGTTTTTTCGAGGGTGGTTCTAAAATTTAAAATCTAAATTAGCTCTAGCGCTAACCACCAGAATGTATTGATGAGGACTGAGCTGTATAAAAAGAACCAGTGAGAGGTTTATTGAAGACTTCAAGTTTTTTGGTGTTGAAAAAGCACAAAATTCTCTTTGAAGTTGGCATCGGTTTAATTTATTATTCTCTGCGCCATTGATTTATTACCAATTTATTTATTAATGTATTATTCCCATCTGTCATGCATGCCGGTTTGTGGCAGTCCACTCACAGAACAACAATAATTTTCGCGTTATATTGTCATTTTTAAGACTTTTTAAAAAAAAAAAAATTTAAACATGTTATTTGGGGTCAAAAGACTTAAAAGACACTTTTAACGAATAATACAGTTGAGGGAAAATGCTTTTTTAAAAGTCTTAATACGATTTGCAAGGTGTTTATGAATTGGTACAAAAGCTTAGAAACGTCTTAACTGCCTGAATAAATAAGAAATAAAAATTCAAATTAAAACAAATAGAAAATAAAAAATGTGTAATTTTTAATGTAAATGAATTTTTAATTTAAATTCATTTTTAATTTCCCAATGTAATTTGTTTACCATCTATGTATTTTTCTTTTTTATATATATTATTTTGGCTGTTCAAGTGAAATGTGAAAAATGGATTGATTAAACTTTTTTAAAGTAGAAAGGAAGTAATGTAAAGTTTTCAATAATGAATTGTCTTTAATGGTTTTGTTTGTGGGTTAATCATTTAGGTTTGTGTGTGTGTGTGTGTGTGGGGGGGGGGGGGGCAGGTTTTGCTTCCGCCTGCACCATTTCTGTCATCATTCGATAAATGACTGTTGATTGTTATGGTGTGAGTACTGCGGAATATATTATTGTACAGGAAGGGAATAAAAAATTAATTCTACTCCTAAACTTGTTATTGACGTTTCCGTAACACATCTCAGGTTCCCCGCCGACCTCCTCTTCACCAGCTCGTCCGGGGAACTGTGGAGGATGGTGCGTATCGGCGGACAACCGCTCGGCTTTGGTGAGCAATCCTTCTCTCGCCCGGTTACCCCTTTCAAGATGGCCTCCCGAGCGAGATGTATCATTGACTCCTCTTTTAGATGAGTGCGGCATTGTGGCGCAGATCTCACAGCCGCTGGCCGACGGCGACATCTCCGCCTATTACATCAGCACCTTCAGCTTCGACCACGCTCTGGTGAGTGGACGCCGTTATTCCAGCCGCAAGATGACCGCTGTCCTATCCTGATTGCATGTGACTCAAAAATCCAAGTCATTCTTTTATTTATGAAGTCCTTCCGCTTTGTCATCTAGGAGTGTCACATTTCCACGGTGTTGACTCAGCAGCAGGCAATGTGAAGAAATAAAAACAAAACTCGGTTGTATTTGGTGTTTATGAAAACACTCCCCCAAAAATCCAAATTATCTACGATGTAAAAAAAAAAAAAAAAAAGATTTGTTCACAACGTTCGGTGGACATGTGCAAAATCATTTACATCAGGCTTAAAGAGGGATCTTAGTTTTCTTTGAGGTTTACAAAAAAATGCGTATGTTTGGTGTGTTGTGTGTCAGAAAAATGTTTGTTGTCTTTGTTTACGAAATACTGTCATTCTCCGAATATTGGATGCATCTATCTAAAGAAGGCACACTTTATTTTAGGTCAAATTCATTTTTTTTTCTATAACTATATATTTTCTAAAACAATAGCAAAACAGATTGAATCTCATCTTTGTAAATTCTTCGTATCTTCTTATGTTCATATCCATAAATTATATATTTGTTGCCAGTTAAATGTGTTTCAGATTTACCACATTATAAGTGGTCGCTAAAAGCTGCATCAGTGTAACGTTGATTACTACACTGGAAGCAGTTGTTTCTTCCTTTCTTCGCGACGCGACTCAAGTTTATTTTGCCCTAAATACCCAAAGTTGCGCACCATCCGTGTTTTACAAAGTCTACAAAGTTTATGATTGTGTGTGTATATGGCAAAAAACACAATTAATAAATGATTCAAATGCAATACCTTTCCGTGTTCTCTAACCGGTGCACACAGTCCTCACACAAACTGTCCGTTTTAATAATATTCCTGTTGTGTGAACAAGGTTAGAGTCGGATGTTGGTTCAGTCTGCTCGCTTCTTTTATTGAAAGAAGCGCACAGTCCTCACACAAACTGTCCGTTTTAATAATATTCCTGTTGTGTGAACAAGGTTGGAGTCGGATGTTGGTTCAGTCTGCTCGCTTCTTTTATTGAAAATAATGGCATAACGACCTCAGCTAACACGAGCTGCTGACTTCCTCCCGCTAGCTCGTCCCGTTGCAAGTCAACTGTAATTATTGTAAGAATGCAGACGAAAAATTACAACTGTGCGTCAAAATTCGGCTTATGTGGCTCACAGATCAATCATCCTCTAATAGTGTCAAGTTAAAAAAAAAACTAATCTTTGTTGCCGTTTACAGTATATTAATTTTAGTTCATTGATTATAATGTTTTTGATCTGTGAAAAATGTGCACATGGTTGGTTGTGGACAAAATTGTTTTCATAGCAAGAATGTGTTTTATGTTTGTTGAAAGAAGTGTCTTTGATTCTAATGTAGACACACATTCTTCAAATTTCTGAGGCGGTATTCTTCAAAACTTTGAAAACAGGTGTGTTTATTGGACTTGTATCTTTGAAATTTACAAAAGATGTATGTTATTACTGACAACTAAATTGTCTGTGATGTTCGCGGAAATGCTTATGTTCAGTTTGGGCTTTTTTTTCTTGAATGATAAAAACAAACATTCATACATTTTCTTTTATTTTCCAACAACCAAATTAAAGTTAGTCATTGATTAAAAAAAAAAAGTATTCAAGACGAACTCATCTGTTTCCAAAGCAAAAAGAAATACATAATAGTTCTTACATTAAGTTACTTTTTAAGTTTTTTCAACAATAAATGTCAATTGAAACGTACAATGTCGTCGTTTACATAGATACAAAAAACCGCACGGTAAATGCATGTTTGACTGATTGCGTCTTGTGTTTATGCAAGATTCTTTTTTTTTTCCCGACTATTGCAAGTCTCAAGCGGCATGACGACAGGAAGCAAGGGTGTCGTGTGTATTTTTACCGCAGTGGGCTAATCTTGGTGCATTTAGCTGACGATCATAAACACAAATAATGACCCCACCCCCACCTACTTAGAAGCCGTTGTGGTTTTCCATCTGTTGCAAGAGCCAAGGTTGAAGAAAGTTGAGGTCGTTCCTCACCTACTACTCAAAAAAAAAAGTCAGAAAGTGGAAGCAATATATGAGCGTTCGTGAGTCACGTTATCTTGTCATCCACGATTGGAATTCAAATACAATCAGGAGTGAACTGCTCAACTGATTAGTCATTGGTATTTTTTTCATTCCACTGAAATAAAAGCGTGAACTGATGTGTTACGGTTGACCTTTGCGCATAATGTCTGTGTGTTTCCACTCGCACTTCTAACTAGGAAATGTCTGAAATTGAGATTTCTCAGCTTTTTTTCAGGAGGGATTCCCAAGCAAATCTGGCTTGCTAACGATGCCATTTTTGTCCTGAAAGTCACATAATTCAAGATCCCCAAACGGTAGCTTGGCCCTAATTAGTAACGACTGTATTTTGCAGACTATAAGCCGCACCTTTATGTAAGCCCAGCAGTAAAAATTGAGGAAAAAAAACAACCAATTTTTGTCGCTGATATGCCACATTGGACTATAAGACGCAGGTCATAGCATCAGATAAATCATACACACTTTAACACTTTAAATCATACACATATATATATATATATATATATATATATATATATATATATATATATATATATATATATAAAACCCCTTGATGTGTGTATATATATGTGTATATATGTGTGTGTATATATATATATATATATATATATAATGTGTGTATATATATGTGTATATATATACATGTGTATATATGTGTGTGTGTGTGTGTGTGTAGTTTACAAGTCACAAACCTTTAGACAAGGTTTAGTTAAATGTATCCACATTTTTTCAAATTTGAATACTATATTTTTAAAACTTTTTAAGCACAGTCATTCCAATTTTTTAGTTCTATTTCATAGTTTTTCCATAACTTGACACATTGAACAAATACAGACATTAGCAATCCGGTGGGTTGTCTTCCGGTCGATAATTTAAAAAATTAAAATTAAAAAAGCTGCACTGGACTATAAGGTGCAGGGCTCAAATCATGAGAAAAAAAAATTGTGGCTTGATTGTCGAAAAATATGGTACAAGGTATTAATAGCATTATTAATTTTATTTTATTTGTTAATTATATTTGTTAATTATATTATTTTAAAACTGAATTAAAAGTTAGCCAAAATTTGGACATTTTTATTTATTTGTTTTGCACAGAGAAAGCTTTCAAACCAGGTTTATCGTTTGCAAGAGGGTTATGGGGTTATGGGGTTCTCTTTTCATTGTTGCCTTTTGGAACATTTTGGAACAAGATATGCGGTTTCTAAAGGCTTAGGCTTTAAAGACTGTTAAGTAATTTGAACAAGGTTAGCTTTTCAAACTCGGGTTTCAAAAGACTTCATTGTCATTCTTCTTGAAAAGAAACAAATCTGAGGGTCTTTCAGAACAAACAAACAAAAAAGTGTATTTCTGTCTGCGTGTGTGTGTGTGTGTGTGTGTGTTCTAGGTCCCTGAGGAGGACATCGCTCGTGTGAGTGACGTGCTGCACAAACAGCGAACGGACCCTACGACCACCTGAGCCCCAGCCTCCCAAAGCCATCTTGGAAGACACACGTTTTTGCCGTTGCAACAATTGTCCACTTAATTTGTTTTTTTTTTTTTAAAGACACGGTCCTCTCAAAAATGCAGCCAACATCCTAAACAGGTGAGGCGAAGCATCTTTTAATGGGTCAGCATTTTGTAAAAATGTAAAGAAAAAAAAAACATTAATAGGTCAATAACTTGCTTTATTTGCACAAACTTTTGACTTTGGTGAATATCATGTGGAGAAGATTTTGTACTTAGCTTGACTTGCGCAACATAATGGTCATGAAAATAAAATGTGAGAAACCTTAAAAGATTGCGTAGTCTTGTTTCTTTTTGCCCCCCACAGTTATCAAAAACATTAAAAACTCAATTCCCCAAAAATGTAAGTAACAAAACACATAAATGGGAGGCAAAGCTACAAACATGGCGAAAAGAAACACAATTACAAGGACCCAAATAAAGGAAATTACCGTATGTATAGTACAGTGTATAATGTGAAAAATTATATCAACAATATCATAGACCAAGTTAAACTGTACTTTGAAACCCTAACTCTAGTTTTAAACCTCAATTTGAAACCCTAACCTAACTATTTTGAAACCCTAATTATAATTTGAAACTTTTTTTAAAACCTAGTTGTGAAGCCTGCATTGAAACGCTAGCCTTCGTTTAAAACCATAATTTGAAAGCTGAACCTTAGCTGGAAACCCTACTTTGAAATCTTACCCTATTTTGAAACCTACTAGGACATACTAATCTTAGTTTAAAACCGTATTTTAAAATCCTGATCTTAATTTAAAACTCTAATCTTGTTTGAAACACCACTAGAAAACACTAACATGTTATGAACCCTACTTTGAAATCCTAATGGTGGTTAAAAGCCTTATTTTGGAGCCCTAATCTTCGTTTGAAAGCCTACTTTGAAACCACCACCCTGGTCTGCAATCCTACTTTAAAACCATACTATTTATAACCATAGCCTTGGTTTGAAACCCTAATGCTCGTTGAAAACCCGACTTTGAAACCCAAACCCTACTTTCAAACTGTTCATCGAAAACCTGACACTAGTTTAAAAAGTTACTTTAAACCCCTCAGCGCTGGTTAAAACTGTACTTTCAAACTCTAACGTTAGTTACATTGAAATCCCTACCCTTCTTTGAAACCCTAATCAAAGTTGGAAACCCAACTTTGAAACCCTAACGCTAACTTGATACACTAACTTGAAACCACAACCATATTTGAAAAATCTACTTTGAAACCATAACCCTAGTTTAAAACCCTACTTTAAAATCTTAACCCTAATAGGAACCCTTATCTTAGCTTGAAACCCTACTTTGAGATCCTAAAACTAGCTTAAAACCTACTTTGAAACCTACATACTGAGACTTTAAAACCCTAAACCTGGTTTGAAACGCTAACACTAGTTGCAAACCTAACTTTAAAAACCCAATGCTAGTTTGAAACCATACCATAAAACACTAACCAAAGTTAGAAAGCCAACTATGAAACCCCAACAAAAGTTTGATACCCAAATTGAAAACAACAACCATACTTGAAAAACTTACTTTGAACCCTTAAATTGAGGTTAAAACCCCACATTGAACTTGAAACTCTCATTTAAAATCTTACATAGAACCCTACTTTGAAACTCTAGCAATAGTTGTAAACAATAATTGTAAACTCAATTTTGAAACCCTAACGCTAATTTCAACCCCAACCATAGTTGTAAAACCTACTTCAAGCACTAACCCAAGTTTGTAACCCTAACCCTGATTTGGTAAATATCTAACATCACTGAAACTCTAACCTAAGGTGAAAACTATGTGGAAAGATGTATATTAAAAAAGTTTGAGACATAAAAAAAATAAGACAACATTATTTTTATGTGCAAAATAAACACACACATGTACAGTAAAGACATTTTAAGTAACACTTTGAAATATAATAATGGCACTAACTAAATGGAAAATAGAAACAATTAGCGAACTACAAATGTGTAAAATCTGAAACTATTAATAGATATTGGAACATATTAAGAAATTGAGAAAAATGAGGCAAAATATAAAACATTTTTGAAATAAACGGCCAAATATGGCCAGACAACAAATACGAGGCGCGCGCAATTACTCAATGTTTGTCGTGAAGCTTGTCCTCCGCCAATCCTCTTCTGTGGGGACATCATGAGAAAAGCCAAAGAAAAAGTTGGGGGCATATTTTTAGATTTGCGAGTGAATTTGCGAGGGAGGCCGGACGCTGTTGATGTGTCAATGAAACCGACACGTGTTGCAAGGGAGAACTTTTCCGAGTGTGTCAGTTGTGGGAGTGTGCAGTCCAGTATGATGATGATGATTATGATAATGAAGGTATGAGGATTATATAAAAACGCAAAGCGCAAGTGAGGAGCAATATGAAGAACGGACGCGATGGCATCCACGCTCAAAACACTGCTGCACTCAGGTAATAACTGCAAATAGTTTTCGAAATATTTATTCAATTTATTCAGATTTACGTTGTCATCGTTTTACACTTTCTACATAGAAAAATATATATTGAACCTATTCAAACTTGAAATTTCCACTTTTTGCAAATTCCAACTTGAATTTTTACTTAAGTTTTCCAAAATTAATTAAAAAAAAATATATCGAATTTACTGACTTTGTTTTATTGGTCAAAATTTGGAAACAAAAATGTATTTATGCTTTTGCTGACAATTCACTGTTTGTTGTCAAAATTCAACGTGGTGCATACATGCCTCCCAGGAACCGGTAGCTTTTTGTCATTTTTTGCTTTTGGTAGAAATAGGTGACCCCCCCCCCTAAAAAAAAAACGTTTTCATGAAAATGTATTAAATTACATAAAAAGCACTATATTAGAAAAATAATAATACTGTGACTGTATTAGTTCAATTTTATGCTAATATGGCTTTTTTTCCAGACCCTAGAAAATGTAAAAAAAAACAACTGTATTCGACGTTTGATGTTTTTTATTGGTCATTTTTAGTCACATTTCTCAACACTTTGTTTTTAATCTTCCATTCTTGTACCATATTTTGCACATAGAAACACATGAATCCATGCCCTTCTATTTTTAAAAATACTTTTTATATGGGCTTGTTATATCTGAATGTTTTTCCGTGCAATAGTTTTTTTTTTTAAATTGAGCACAAGGAAACACATGAAATGACATTTTCGCAAAATGCGAGCAGCTATATGCCATCTCCCACATATTTTCTTATCTGTGATTTTTATGCCATTTTTATATACAAAAAGTATTCTTAGGCCCTTGATATGTACCGTGCGTATTTACATTTCAACGTAGATTATAATGAATATATTTCATAAAACTATTTCATAACACTGAGCTACATCCTGTATGTTTTTTTTTTTTCCCAAATGTGCACATTGTGCACAGGCATTTTACTCTTGTTCTATTTTGCACCATATTTGGCACATAAAAAGACAAAAAAACCTTTTGTTTTGTATGTGAATGAAATAAGTCATTGGTGTTGCAATTAGTATTGGATGGCCCCTAATGCTCAAGGCTTAAGAAACGTGTTTTCCCTTCTGCTCAGCATTGCTGGTGATGCTCGTGGCGCATCAATGCAGGCCGGTGCTCCTCGCGCCCATTTCGTGCAGTAGAGAATTCTCCATCCTCCAGAGAGTCATGTACACGCTCAGCTCTCAAACCAAGCACCTGCTCGATGAATATGTAAGTTTTTGCTTGGTCTTGCTTAGGACGAAAGATGTTTCCGGCCTTGTTTTTTTTTTTTTTTATCCAAATGTATGTCCGTCCTTCCGTCATTCTATCCCTCCATCATCTTAGCCTGCTTGTCCTCACAAGGCTTTCAAAATAACAGACCAAGTACTCAACTCGATAGTCACTAGTACTGATATCAATTACTAATGATTTTAATATAAATTGTACTTTTTTGGGGGTTGTAAATATAGCATTTTCCATCAAATATCATGAAATTAATGGCAATTTTCTCTTTTTCTAATCTGTAATTTCTACTTCATAATTGTAAAAAATGCCCCAATGAAGGGGCCCATATTAGTATTGATTATTTGAAATATGTTTTTATTTTTACCTCATCATTCAAAAGCAGGACATTTACTTCACCTTGAAAGTGCAGAAAATGCTCTAACATTTTTCAATCATTCACTTACTGGTTTAGTCAAACGTCACAAAATTGGCTAGAATATTGATTATGGCTTCCTAAAACAAACAAACAAACAAAAAAAACTACTGGTAGATATTTGCAAATTCTTCAAAGCAATGACACTGTAGTTTGCCTTTATAGAGGACTATAGAAATATGCAAATATCCACTGCTGAGAGGCTTAAATTTGGAGTATTTGGGCAACTATTGTCAGCCTATGTGGGGCAGTTGAGTGCTAGCATCTAGTGCTGCTAGCCACTAACATTGGAGCCATTGCTTGTTGCTGGCAACAGGACCGTTTATTGGAAAGTCATCAAAATAAGTATTTTTAAAGCTTCCTTAGCATGATACGCAATTGATCATGATTTCAGGACAACATCGTGTTGTTGACATTGTTGAGTCGTTGGCCGTCTCGCTTAGTTTAGCTTGACTTTTTCCCGACAGTGTACACAAAATGAACGTGTTTTGGACCCCCAATTTTACGGAACGCACCTATATCACTGCCCTTCTTCCCCACAGATGACCTTCCACGGACTGAAGGAACCGTTCCCTAATGCTTCCGAGTACACCATGAGAGGCTCCAACTTCTCCGAGCAGCTTCAGGACATTTACGCCTGGAGCGTGCGCTTCAGACTTCATATTGCCAAGGTGGAAGAGTACCAGATCGGAGTCTGGGGCAACCCGTACAAGGTCGATGAGCCTCTAAAGGAAGTCATAGGCGGTCTTTCCACCCAAGCGAACTTGTTGATGGACTTGGCTGAGCGGCTCTACCCAGAGATGGTGCTGACAACGCTGGAGCCTCCAGACCTGAACCATGATCACAATTGGGCCAAGAAGTTCTATGGCTGGAAAGTCATTTTAACCCTGAAAGGCTGGCTCACGGATGTCATCAAGGTCCTGATGGATAATCAAGGGCTGTGTGAAACCCCCCCACCAATGAGGCAAAGTGAAACTGAGAGATCTGGGTTGTTGAAGAACTACTGGGGGTAGTTTGCTGGATCCCAAAACCCAGCACAAGGAGAAAACTGGATCCAAAGCGAAAACTCTTTCACTGCTGTTCACTGTACTACACTTTTCTGAAAGCTTTCCAAGAAAATAGTTCTGCTCTAGTTGTGGGGGGGGAAACTATTTGATGCCAGGACTGAAACTGGCTTCTTCTAGTGTGTGTTCTGCTGAGTTTTGGTGGAAATAGACATTTGACCAGGGTCTAGTTCCAGAAGGTTGCCAGATATCATTTACTACGGGTGCAGACCTCCAAGCAGAAACAACATACAGAAGATAGCCAGTTAAAAATCAGCAATTCGTTTATTAGGTGCCATTTTTGGACCAAAGATCTTGAGGTATGACAAGGTCTGCACAGGTTGTGTGAAAACCTGGGGGTGAGTCAGCGCATGTAGAATTCAGCCCAAACCCCAGTATCCATTTATCCATGGAATATATACTTTCACGGCCAGTTCTGCGCAATAAGTCAAGTGTTGCAGTGAAGCTGAAAAACAAAACAAAAAGCTAGTCTGGTCAGAATTGGTAGTTTCACTGTCCAGGTTTTGAAAACACAGATTTCATAAGAAACTGGAGGGTATACTGGAGATCCACAAGGTAGTCTGATACATTTCACTGTGAATTTCTTTGTTATTTTTTTCTCCGAACTCATTTGCCCCTCAATGAGTCTTCCTTGGTCCATAGGCCAACACGCCAAAGACCTCTGCCAAGGCCCTGGAATCCAAATCCAAAGATTTATTCAGGTCCAAACTAATCCACAATACCTTTTGCACTTTCCTCTAACGAGGTGTTCTATAGTCACTTTTCAGTATTATGATTATTTAAATTGTCTTTTGTACTTATGTTATTGTTATATTTATTGTTATACATTCAAATACAGAGTTTATAAATAAAGTGTTGAGTTTTGTTGTTGCTTGTTGAAATAAAAACCATATTAAATACTCATGATTGGGGCACGTTTGAGTTGATTCCTTCATGGAAGTTAGTGGTTAGGGAATGTCTTTTTTTTTTTTTACTTTTTTCTAATCCTACCGAGTGAGTGAGTTTGGCGGAAAAATAAAAATTACAGTAACCTAGTGATGGTCATTAATCAAAGGAGCAAAAAGGCTGACAGCCTTTAGATATGTTTTCCTAATTAGGACATTTTGGTTTGTTAGGCCTGCGGGATGATTAATGGTCCCATGCCGTCAGTCCGTCCCTTGAAGGCACTACGCGGACGGGTCACCGTTTGACTCCAATCATGGCTGAATGTGTGGACAGATGGGAAGCCCAATATTATTAACATAGACTGGGACTTTACCAATTCTTCTGAAGGGCCTAAGTAGGTAGGGCCTTGTGAGGATAAGCGGCTCTCGAAATGGATGGATGGATGGATGAATGGATGGATGGATGGATGGATGGATGGAGTGCAAAGTCTGAAGAAAAAAACCTGTACAAAAACAAAAAATCAATAAGCGTGCCTTTACAACAAAGGAAGAGGGAGTGACACTCTAAAAACAATTGGGTAAAAAATGTATAATTATGTTATTTTTGATTTGTTGATATTTTTTTTAGAGTGCTTCTGAAAAGGCTTGGGCACCAGGGCCAGGGGCGGAGCTACACAGTGGTCAGGAGCGGCAAAAGCCAACCCATGTAATTCTCTGGCACTCTTTTGATTATTTCCCCACACTGAAGGAAAAATGCTGGTATATGTGACTTTTTTTTCTTTTTTACAATTGTTACATGGATGCAATATTCTTTAGGCCCCAGTGATACCTGCCACAAGTTAGCTTGTTCAAAAAAATAAGTAAATATGATCAATTAATTTGATTTTATGAAACCCTGACTGTGCATAGTAAGATAAAGAATGATGCGTGCATCCTGGTCACCCCACAGAAAAATTCTTGGAGACACCTTTGGGTACCCATCATTTCCAAAGTTTTCCTTTATAAAGCACTGGATGGAAAGATCAGCAATATTAGTTAAATGTGCCATATAGCAGACAAACAGTGATATTTCAGAAGTTAAATGAACATTTACAGAACATGTGCTATAATTATTGAGACAAAAGTAGTGCACAAAGTTGGACATGATGTTGAACAATCTGATGGATGAGGTGACTTCATTTGTGCGTTAGTGTTAAAGTGACAAACAGGTTGTTCCTCAGCAAGTTTCAGAGGCCGATTCAATTACTAAAGTACAACTTATTTTTAACAAGTCTATTGTTTTCAAATTGCGTCTTTCTTGCGAATATATGGCCTCATTTTCATGATATTTTGCATAAATGAACAAAAATGAAGCGTGGCAAGCTACTAAAACAAACACAAAAAACACACTCCGTTATTCTTGTAAAATTGCCCCAGCCCCTCTTGAAATGGACTAAGCCAAATGTCAAATTCTTTACTCTTTAACAGAGTAAGATAAAAATAAACTTCCAACATCCAACTGAAAGAAAACCTCAAATTTATTATTGAACAATTCCAATTTTTTTCTCAAAGAAAAATAACCGTAAGTTTGAATTTGCCGAAAAACAACTTTAGAATCACTTTAACTCTCAATAAATACCCCTCCAAAAGTTAGTTTTTTCAAAGTTAGTGTTTTTTAAATCTGATTTTCTTACCAAATAATTTGTATGGTGAGTTGAGTTCTGTTAATATTTTTTCTTTTCTTCATCTTAGCTTTTTTCATCACCTTTGTTTAATGAACCAAATGTTAAAATATTGCTTACTTTGAAGACGGATAAAATATGGGCCTACCTGTGAATAAATATAGCAAATACAAAAATAAAAAAACATGTAGCAAATAAAATAAAAACAGCTGTACATGTAAACAAAAATGTTAAAAAAAAAAAAACACACATGGTTCAATCCGACACCAAATCACCACCTCAAAAAATCTCTGACAATGACTTTGTTAATTCTGCCCATTCTCAAACTCACCCTCATTTTAGCCCTAAAGCCCAGATAACTTCCTCAAAAAACTACTTATTTTCATGACATAAAAAACAAACATCCCCATAGCGTTTGTAATTGTTGCCTTTCCCTCACCATGTCCCTAAATATCCCTCGGTACACACGCCACCCCACAACAATAAACCATCAGCGATAAACACATCACCTGTCCGCCGCATGTTTGACCCTGAACAAAGGGGAGCTGATGACCATCACATAAGATCGGATGGAAGAGGTATGGATGCACTAATGAAGTATTTCTGGTGGTCCTGGATAGCGTTCAGATGGGAAGGAGCTCCGGAGGACTTTCGCCGTAGCAGAACTTGGCTTGAGGGTTCCGGTAAGTGTTCTCGTGCTGGACGCTCTGCGTGAGTCACAAACAAGGTTTTATTTGTCACCGCTCAGACCTTGCTGCATTTCCAACCCTTGGCTTCATCGTTGAATTCAGTGGAAGCTTGATTTAACACTTTAATTGCGGGAAGGGGTAGGGAAATTAAAGTGATGCACAACATGGAAAAAGATCTCAAAGCAAGCTGCAAAAACGTCACGCCACTCTCCAAAAACATGCTGCGCAGAAAAACGTCAAAATAAACACACTCAATGCAATACCTGTAGACCGCTTTATTTTGAAAATGGCCTTTGCAGTTGTGATGGGAGAGCAGCTAGCTATTCTCAACCTAGCCACTCAGTAGAGGCATCATGTCTCTACCAATATAAACACACCGCCACAAAAATGCATTCAAATGCAGTTGGACATGAGAAACTCAGACAGAAATAAGTCCGTCAAAGGTAAAGGACGGCAAATATCTAAACAATGTGAGCATTCTACCAACCTATAAAAGCTAACACACTGAAAGAAAAATGATAGGGTTTAAATTACTTTACCCGATTGTAAAACTGCTCGACTTATGTTTACAATACCTAATCAAAAAGGCTTTCATCCTCCATTCTAGTGGTTGGTATGTCAATTAATCAAAATAAAGATTAAACCTGCCTTTTGGGGTTAATAATTTGCATTTTTTTTTTACCACCAACAAATTGTAAATCAGTCCAATACACTGAACAGGAATAATATTCAAAGTCATAGAACACAGTTTCATCATATGTTCATCACTCATCTAAGGTTGAATGAGTTTCCTCATCTTCCCTGCAATGTGCTCGCGTATACCTGGTTAGGAAACACTGCATTGGACAACCTAATTGTACAATAAGAGATATCCGCACTGCGCTGAACAAAAGAAGGTTCTAATAAAAGCAAAGCATTTTTTTCAATGTTTTCTATTAAAATTATGTAAAATAATTGGAGTCTTTTGCCAGATGCTGTTAGTTGGAGAAAGTTCTTGTTAAATATTTTCCAAGTATATGTTCAGTCACTGTCAAGCTTTATGATATGGAAATACAAAATGCAAACTGAATTACGTCAACAAATACAATCCCTGACAAATGTCTTGTCGCTTGGGTCGACATTTGGGACAAAAGCCATTTGGGACAAAAGCCATATAAAGAGTGATTGTTTTACTATATTTTGAGATAAGTATCGACTTCATCATCTGTCGAAGGATTGAAGCAATTTGACAAGACAATGAAAAGGAGACAATAGCATAGACGTACTTGTGAGGAAGTGCGACACTTGGCCAGGCACAGCTCAAAGAGGTCCTCCACTGCAGTGAACAGATTCTGGAAGCCTTCAGCGGCGCGGTTCAGGAAGCGCTCCAGGAGAGCTTGCTAAACAATACCAATACAATAACAATAACAATAACAAACAGATTGCAACAGCACTTTAGGTGCTTTCATGCAAATGAAGTCGTTACCTTATCTGGCCGGAGGCAACAAGACACACAGTATTCGTAAATGCTGCAGCAGCCGTTGGCCAGGCAGCTTTTGCAGACGTGCTGCCGGGTGCGGGGCGCGTTGACGTTGCAGCAGCCGTTCACCAGCAAGTCTTTGCGCTCGCACACGTAACCTTTGCAAGGAGGCACAACACGTTTTAATACTCGGCGATTCAGTGATTTATTTTAATAAATAAACATGTCAATTATTTTGTCGATTAATCGGATTTAAAGAACACATTTTGAATATGTGGGCCGCCTTCTTAGTAAATTGGCGAAAAAAATAATCATTGATCAAATTGACAACAAATGTTTTTTTTTTTTTAACTCAAAAAAATGATAACCAGTCTGTTTTCAAATGACAATAAAGTATGGAAGCCTTCAGCTGCGGTGCTCAGTAAGAACTTCAGCAGAGCATGCTAAAACTAGAGAAATCATTCTGTGAATGAACACATTTTCAAAAAGTAACAAATGTATTTTTATCTTGATATTTGCAGCATTAATTGTAACTACCCGTTTTGTGTTAAACACTTTTATTTTTTACTTTCCACTTCCGGTGCCATGAGTTGGATTGATCCATCCATCCTTCCATAAGGTAGCTCAAGGGTTCGCTACAGAGCTTTTTGAGTTTGCACATTTGGGTACAAGAAAGTCCCTACGAGGAGGCAAAAGGTGTGTTTCTTCAATACATATTTCATTTCATGTATGTTGTGTGCATAATTTTGTGCAATATTTTTCTAAGTTTGTATTCATAAGTGTTAAATTATGTTTCAGCTCTTATGGTGATGTTGGTGATTAAGGTGAGCAAAGTGATTATGGAGATAACAGTGATTGTAAGGACAAAGTTGATCATAAATAAAAGGAAAAGAAAATGATCAGTAAAAGTGTCAACCTTGGTCAGGGCTGCTAGACTAATAAATCTTTCTCGTTTGCTTGAGTATGAGTTTTGTCCTCCAAAAAGGTAATGTTGATTAATTGTTGCATCTGTACATGAATATAAAAAAGTACATATTTTTTACATTCTTCTGAATGCCATTAAAAAAACAAACAAACAAACAAACAAACAAAAAACCTCAACAGCTTTATTCTCCAAAGGATAAAATGACAGATTTAAAATGAGCCTAATTTACTTACTTCAGCTGAAATTATGTTTTTTCCATTGGTCTTGTTTTTTAATGAAAAACAAAACAAAACAAAACGGTGGCAATGATATTGCCAATTTGGAAAAAGTCAGATTCATAGAAAGAAAATATTACTTTTATTGGGGAAAAAAAAGGCAGGAATCTATCAAATTCGTGTTATTTTAGGTATGGCATTGTTTCATAAATGCGCTGATCTCTGATTTATTTTTTTTTAATATTGCTGTTGCGCAGCGACTAATCCTGCTCCCAGAGAATCATCGTGAAAACATCTATGAAGGGAACAAACGTCCCATCGCTCACCCAACTCATCCGTGAGCAGCGTCTTGCCCTGGATGGAGTTCCGGCAGTGGCCCATTTGTCGGCTGCTGTTACCCAGGTTGAAGCGCACCTTCCAGGGGATGCGGCGCTCAGTGTCCCTCACCTCCAGGAGGGTGCGGTCCCGTATAGTTCGCTCTTCCTATGGTCACACACATACAGTGGTCTTATTTTACCTTTTTTATGACAACTCCATTTGTCAACAGCAAGTTGATAGAAGTATCAACTTGGGGCCAGCTTTCGGCTCAATGCATTTGTTACACACTAGCAAAAGACAATTGTATTGTCTACTCGATACAGTGACCCCCCCCATCCTCAATTCATCATCAGCAGCTCCAAGGTTATCTATTTTTTACGCTTGCGCGTCTTTGCTGCACCTGTTTCAACGTGCTGGTGAGGAAGTAGATAAGCGAAAGCCCGAATACGATTCCCAGCACCCATCGCTTCCTCAGGAGCCGTCGGAGCACCATCATGGCTTGATTTGGTCAACAAACATCCAACCTGCTGTCATTCAATTGTGCACGCTTAGACCTGTATGCGTTTGTGCTAAGGTTTATTATCTCCCGACAAGACGCACACGCGCTGCACACGAGCTAGCGATAGGGCCACAAAGAGAGAGCGTTTTGCATCACCTACAAATAATTAACCCATTTTGCACTATGACGTGAGTTAATTAAATTGGACAAAAGCAACGATCTCGTTTATACGCTGGCCTGCTTTGTTAGCTTGATAGCTTAACTTGGAGTGAAAAGCATTGGCGAATAAGCGAGGTAATTTGAACCGATAATCGAGGAAAATGGAACGCGTTGTGGAGGAGTAAAAAGACTAAATTTAACGGAGTTAATGTCCTCGAACACGAGGAAATGTAATTTGATGTCCGTGTTCATCCACCGGTGCTAGCAAAACAACTGACAACACAACACGGAAGCGGCGTACACGTGAACGTCAAAACGCGATTGGTCGATGGGTGACATCATAGTGACGTAATGTGAAGGTTTTTTTTAATTCATTTTCGTTTTTTTGAATAGTTGGAATTTTAATTATATATATCTTGAACGTCTTTGTGACTCGTCGAATCAAATGTTTTAGTTTTTTTTTACCTTGCAATCTAATTTTGTCGGGGATATATGACGTCACATGCCATTTATCTGTAAGGAGTTCATTATTACTAATTCAGCAAACAAATTTCAGAGTTCTCGAACAGGATAGATCGTTAAAGTCTGTTAACCCATTTTTTATGTACTCATTACCAATCATATTCCGTTTTCATTTACGATATCCTGAACGTCATTGAAAGAAGTCGTATTTAATTTCATTTCATCTCATGTTTGCGTTCATATTCATTGGGTTTGTCATACAGATGTCTACTTTCAACCACCAATATCCATTAGTGAAACACAGACACCTGAAACGGGATTAATATGTGGAACTCCATTTTGAGATATCTATAATTTTATTTATTTATGACCAATCATAATTCAAATTGTAAAGGTGAAAAATTGATGGGAAGAATGAATAGGCGAAACTGAATTTGACATCTCTGCAGTACATATTTTTGGGTCTCTAGCAGTTATTAAGAAGAACAATAAGATAAAAAGGCACTGCGAAGTGGCAGGCGAGTGTAGAATTTGGCAGCAATATCAAAACAGGGACATTTAGAAAAACGATGCTTCGAAAAAAAACTGGCGCACCGTCACCAATGTAGAAAATGAACATTTCTCCTCTTTCGCTATTTATAGAGCAACCACGCCGCACAGAAGCAGCCAAAAGGAGACAAGAACAAATGTCAAATGCGATTGGTCGACCAGGCAACCCCGGAAGTTGTTGGCGAAAAAAAAATATTCGGCAAGCGCACCATCTTTCCCTGCAAAAATATCAAGCGAGCTCATCTGAAATTAAAAATGAAATTCATTGGAGGGAGACGTGTTTATAACATTGAGGTAAATCCCACGACGTGTTGCTGACCGTTAAAAAATGGCTGTAATGTAAACACGTACACTTTTGTCCTGTGTTTTGGTGTCCATAGGACAGCTTCGTGTGTTGACGAGCACCGTGCCATGCAGAGAAGACACAGTAGCAACACGGATGGCATGCCCTCAGAAAGGCGAGCAAACGAACCACAAATTAACCTGTTTTGGACCCTACTCTTCTCTCCCTCTGTCGCCCTCCATTTTGGACACTAAACAAAAGCACGGAGAGATTAGACCTCTCATCCAAAGAGGCCTGCAGTTTTTCCCCATCCCAATTTCTTCACTTGTGGAATTAACCTGTTTTTCGGGCCCTGTTTCATACAAACATGGTTTTAAGAAGATATTATGTTCTTAAGGCAAGGTTAAGGGTTGAAATCAAAGTTAGGGTTCCAATTATGAGTTTAAAGACAGGGTTAGGGTTTAAATTTAGGGTTTTAAGCAAATAGTAGGGTTCCAAGACAGGGTTTGGGTTTCAAAACAGTATCCATGAACATCAGCATTTGAAATAGGGTTTCAAGAGCTTCAGGTAGGATTTCAAGAAAATACAAGGGTTTTACGGCAAGGTTAGGATTTGAAATGAAGTTTTATGTGTTCTACACTAATATGGTTTCACATTGGCATTTTGATCAACATTTTGGCATGAGTAAAGATTGTCAATGAGTTTTAAGACAGGTTTGTTTCTCAAAAAAGGGTTTTTAGCAAAATGTTGGGTTTTTAAATGAGGGTTTCAAGTCAGGTTTATGGTTCTAAGTTAGGGTTTCAAGTGTTTCTGAGTAGAATTTCAACCCATATTTAGCATTTTACGACTGGATAAGGGTTTCATTTTAGAATTTCAAGCAAATGTTAGAGTTTTAATATAAAGGCCCTATGATGTTCTAAATTCGGAAAAGACAAACTAAGTACGGCTGTAGTAATGCTAATATTGAATTGATGGACATTAGCGTGGATGTATTGGTCATTTTAAACCTTGATGCAACCTTTCATCTACAACGTACAGGAAATATTGAATTTGAGACTCTAAACTCAACGTTTTTATATAATTGTAGAATGTAAAAATAGAATCCATCAAAGAAAAAAAACAGTTAAAAAGCCACCATATAGAAATGACATCTCGGCGTTCCTGTTAAATGTTCTCGTTTAGGAGCCGCAGCCAAACTCTGGGATCCGAGAGCAGCCTGGACGAAGGCGGCGTGTTCGACTGCCTGAAACCCGACACGCCCGTATTGCCCCAGCAGATCTTTTCAGGCCTGGTGGGCGTCCCGTCGGCCGCCGTCTCCTCCGCCCAGTTCCAGGCGGCCAGCTTAGTCCTGGGCTCGTCCCCGGACGTTTTTGTCCAAATGACGGCGTCATCCAGGGAAGAAGGTGGACCTCGCCGCCCCGAGAGCGGAGCCTTCCTGCCTCGCCCGCCGCACCACCACCACCATCACCACCCTCACCCTCAGCACCATTTTCACCACCCGCCGCTGCAGCACAGGACCTCATCTCTTCTTCAGCAGGCCACAGCTGTGGCTGCGGCGGCCGGCTCGGAGAGGCATCACCATGGCCCCCGGGAAGAGGCGGGTCCAGATGACCCGTCCACGCCAGCGCCGGCCCTCTCTGAGCTGAAGGCGGTGGTAACGTGGCTGCAGAGGGGCTTCCCATTTATCCTCATTCTGCTGGCTAAAGTCTGCTTCCAGCATAAGCTCGGTAACGGCATTAATCTTGTTAAAAATATGTTTTCAAATGGAATTGCCAAATTAGAGAGATTTTACAGAGGTTTGCTTAGTTTAAATTGCTGTCATAACATAAGATTTTAGCTTGCACACTGCCTTTTAAGAAAGCGCTTAAACACTGTTTTATGAATAACTAGAATATTTGCAATTTCTGAAGAAATTGCGTGTGAAGGTGTAACCTCTGAAGGCAAAGGTGTTGAATGATGTGGAATGGTGGGAATTGGGGGAATTGATTAAAGTTGGAACGGTCCGAATCGGATGAAGAATGACAAAGATAGAAGTGATAAACTGAAAAAGTGGAATTGTGGGTAATTTTTGAACTCTGGAAAGAAGAAAATTCAAACTACCATTGAATGGGGGGAATTGGATGAATCGATTAAACTTGGAACGGTCGCAATCGGATGAAGAATGGCAAAGGTAGAAGGGAAAAACTGAAAAAGTGGAATTGTGGGAAATTTTTGAATTGTGAGTAAAAATGGAGTGGCGGGCATTGGGAGAATGGATTAAAGTTAGAACGGTAAAAATCGGATGAAGAATGGTGAAGATAGAAGGGAAAAACTGAAAAAGTGGAATTATGGGTAATTTTTGAATTGTGGGTAAAAATGGAGTGGCGGGCATTGGGGGAATTGATTAAAGTTGGAACGGTCAGAATCGGATGAAGAATGGCAAAGATAGAAGGGAAAAACTGAAAAAGTGGAATTATGGGTAATTTTTGAATTGTGGGTAAAAATGGAGTGGCGGGCATCGGGGGAATTGATGAAAGTTGGAACGGTCAGAATCGGATGAAGAATGGCAAAGATAGAAGGGAAAAACTGAAAAAGTGGAATTATGGGTAATTTTTGAATTGTGGGTAAAAATGGAGTGGCGGGCATCAGGGGAATTGATTAATGTTGGAACGGTCACAATCGGATGAAGAATGGAAAAGATAGAAGGGAAAAACTGAAAAAGTGGAATTGTGGGTAATTTTTTAATTCAGGTAAGAAGAAAATAGATACCACCATGTAATGGCGGGAATTGGGGGAATTGATTAAAGTTAGAACGGTCGCAATTGGATGAAGAATGGCAAAGATAGAAGGGAAAAACTGAAAAAGTGGAATTATGGGTAATTTTTAAATTGTGGGTAAAAATGGAGTGGCGGGCATCGGGGGATTTGATGAAAGTTGGAACGGTCAGAATCGGATGAAGAATGGCAAAGATAGAAGAGAAAAACTGAAAAAGTGGAATTATGGGTAATTTTTGAATTGTGGGTAAAAATGGAGTGGCGGGCATTGGGGGAATTGATTAAAGTTGGAATGGTCAGAATCGGATGAAGAATGGCAAAGATAGAGGGGAAAAACTGAAAAAGTGGAATTGTGGGTAATTTTTGAATCATGGGAAGAGGAAAGGAGATACACAAATGAAATGGTGGGAATTGGGGGAATCCATTAAAGTTGGAACGGTGGGAATCGGAGCAGGAATGGCCAAGATAGAAGGTTACAAAGTTTGGTGAGGAAAATGGGAATGAGGAATTATGGGTAAAAATATGAAAATAGTTATGAATTACTGGAAGGTGTGAATATGAGTAGTATTGATATTGGGGAATGTATTAACTGATTAATGTGAGTGTGAAGTAGAGAAGCTTCAAGTAAATAATGTTAAATCCACCACTGGAAATGAATTATGAATTGTTATACATGAAAAATATAGAATAATGGGAAAATATTAATAATTATTAACTGTTACAATGGTGGGAATGAGCCATAAGGCGAAATGTATGAGATAAATGTTATGAATATGAAATAGGAAAGCTCAAAATGTAAAATGTTTAATCTCCCATTGGGAATGAATGGGAAGCCCTCCCATTGGAAATGAATTATGAATATTTGAAGGATGAAAAATATGGAATTATGGGAAAATATTGGAATGTATTAATTACTGGAATGATGGGAAGGATCCCTAAAACGAGATGAATGAGTTAAATATTGAAAATATGAAAAGGGAAAGCTGTAATAATGAAACAAAAAATGACCCAATGTAAGTCAATGGGCCTTTTTGGGGTGGAAAACCGGGAATTCTGGGAAAACTGTGAATACTTGGAATTCCAAAAATGGAAACGCCCTTCGGGCGCTTAACTGGAATAGTGTCAAATTGGAACGGTGTGAATCGGATAAACTGGGAATGAGCTGAAATCCGTCGAAAAACAGGCAGAATAAGAATAATAATAATAATAATAACTAGAAAAAGTGCAATTTCTGAAGAAATTGCGTGTGAAGGTGAAACTGTTGAAGGTTTGGGAGTTGAAAAGTGGAATGATGTGGAACGATTGAATGGTGTGAATCTGTGAAGAAATATGAATACAAAGTTGAAAAACTGAAAAAAAGTTGAACCGTGGAATTTGAAGATGAAAGAAAAACTGAAAAAAAGTTGAACTGTAGAATGATTTGAATCTGTGAAAAATTATGAATCCTACATAGTTAACAAACTGAGAAAAGTTGAACTGGAATAATGTGAATCTGTGACATTAGGCCTAATGTTAAGTGAATGATGTGATTCAAAAACATGCAGGATATCAGCCCTCGAGGACTGGAGTTTTAAACTCCTGTTAATGAGCTTATCATTTGAATGAGGTGGATTGAATGAGGTGGATTGTGGATTGATGTGAAACAGTGAAGAAATGTGAATAATACAGAGTTGAAAAACTGAAAAAAACTAAAACGTATGAATCAAGCTGAGTTAACCAAGCCAGATGCTGTACTAGGTGGAAGCACTAGTGAGAGGTAATGAGACGTCTAATAAAATGTCCAAGATGGCCGCCCATGAGGGCAGATTGGAGTTGGAGTCTTCAGTGGTCTAAGATGGCCGCCCCATGGCAACATGGGAAATGGATTACTTTGTGTAACTAAACTATAGGTGTCAAACTCCAGTCCTCGAGGGCTTGTATCCTGCATGTTTTTGAATCACACCTGTAATGGAGGTGTCGGAGTAGCGTCCAAACTTGTGACCTCCTTGAAAGGACTGTACTTGACTGATTCAGAGGATCCTCAATCTTATCAGGTTGTCCGGCCAGAACATAAAGACGATGCACACTCTCATGCCACTCTTTATTTGTATATAATGTTCTATTTATTTATCTGGGTTCGTGTGTGTGTGTTTCTGTGTTTGTGTGTTCTGTGTGTGTTCTATGTTTGATTGTGGGTGTGTGGTCTCTGCAAAGGAGAGCAGAGAACATTCACTAAACATGATAACTAACATAACTAACATTGTACAATATGTTACATCATATGCTCACATGACTCTATATTAGCTTAGAATAACATAAACAACACAGGCAAACATACCGTACAATGATAGGAAGAATGAATTCAACCCAATCGTTCCAAAATGTGCGTTAGGTAGGAAAGGGTTAATGGAGCCGAATAGATTTGAGTGGGCGGTGACGTCACTCCCTTACGGCGTAAGGATCACATTGGCACACACGGCAAACATGCGAAAAAATACGCACATTTTGTGGATGAAACTTTAACGTGAATACTAAAAGTGAAGTATGAAAAGTACGGTATATTTGCCTTTAGCAATTATACCAAACTTAGGTGCAATAACAACTTAAGACATTAATGGACAAAGTGAAGCAGTGCAAACGTAAACATGTATCCAAAACCACGAACGGACAACATATTCAAACTGTACTTACATTCTCATGGACGCACGGAATAATAATGAAAGGAATGAGATAATCCACAGAATGATTGAAAGCAGAAAAAATGACTGTCCGTTACAACGATACCTGCCGACTACCGGTGAAAGAGCAAAACAACCTATGATAGTGTAAACAGAGTCCTGATTGGTAGTGGAGGAATGAAACACAACTTGTGATTAGTTGCTAGGCGGTTGCTAGGAAGATCACATGACCACAGGAGAAACATGTCCAGACGTAAATAGTAATAACAGAACGATTCAAACACGAAATCGTTAAGTATAATCAGAAACTTCTTAACAACACCATTCACTTAACATTAGACAATTTTTACGGTACAAAAACTTGAATTGTAGCTGAAAGTTGAACTGTAAACGTGAAACGCGATTTGCCCGAACCGGGACACGGACATGTTGAAGATGACAACTCTACCATTGGGCCACTGGGGGGCAGTGTAAGACCACACTAGGGAATGAAGTATTTTTGAACGTGAATCTATGAAGAACTACGAATAATACAAAGTTAAAAAACTGAAAAAAGTTCAACTGTGGAATGAAAAGATGAAATGAAAGTAAGAACAGTTTGAAAAGGCTAAATTCTTTAAATATGAATAGTATAAAAAACGTAAATTGTAGGAAAACGATAAATAGTTGAACCTTGAAAAATAAAAAAGCACTTCACGTGAATATGTGGAATGATATGAAGTTCGAACGGCATGAATTGGATGAACTGGGAAGGAATTGAAACCAAAAAAAAAAATACTGAATTAACTGAAAAAAAACACTGCATGTGTGAAAAGACACAGCGGGGATCGAACGCACGAACATGTAGTAGATATACGTCATCAGAATGTCTGAGCCACGGGAAATGACGAAACCGTGAACGCTTTAAAAGGAAGTAGGAAGAACGCTCCAATCACTTAACATTAGGCCGTTTTTACGGTACAAAAACTTAAATTGTAGGAAAACGATGAAAAGTTGAAACTTGAAAAATAGACCCGCACTAACTAAAAAAGACTCACACAACTAAAAAATGACGCAGCCTGGGATTGAACCCACGAACATGAAGTGCGAATGCGATACACAAATCCCATGAGCTACGGAGACATGGGAAATATCGAAAACGTTAAAGTTTAAAAATAAAGCACGAAGACCAGCCCATTCACTTAACATTAGGCCATTTTTACGGTACAAAAACTTAAATTGTAGGAAAACGATGAAAAGTTGAAACTTGAAAAATAGACCCGCACTAAACATGAATATGTGGAATGATATGAAGTTTGAACGGCATGAATTGGATGAACTGGGAATGAGTTGAAACGTACCTAAAAAACGGTCGGAATAAAAAAAATAATAATAATAATAAAGGTGGAGAAAAACATAAGTGTGAAGGTTTCACCTTCACACAATAAAGAAAATGGCCGAGCACAATAACATATGTGTGAAGGTTCCACCTTCACACAATTATGTTATTTTTTTATTGAGTTTTTAACAATTAATTACCAGGCTCGATTAAGTGAGTCACCACTGTTACCAATTAACATCGTTAAGCACACCAGCGTCTTTTGAGCGTGCTACTCTAAACTCGAAAGGAGAGTATGCTTCCAGCGTAAGGTTGCTAGCTGCGCTAATCCTGCGTAACACTTTTTCAAAATTAATTTTAGTAGTTCAAAAGTAGTCTGTTAAAAGATTTAATTCGATTTTGAACTCAATTTTCCCTGCTGCGTTCGCCGTTAGTCACTATTGCTCCCACCTAGCATTGGTTAGCATCATAGCAGACCAGCCTTCATTAGCTCACTTTTCTTTTAAAATGAAATTGTTTACACCATTAGTGTTAATGCTACTATTCGTTTAAAAAAAAAAACAACCTAAATTTAAAGCTAGCATTCATTATTTAAAGCTAGCATTTGCTGTTTTCTTTTTAAATGACAACGTGTTAGTTACATGCAATAAATGAACACTAGCACCAGCTAGCATCATTTAATTTGTGCTATCACACTAACCTTTCTACTTCTTCTAGCGTAAGATCAGTGCTGGTGCTACCGGTGGTTTAAAAAAAAGTGTTTTCATACTTTCTATGATGATGATGATGATGAAGATGATCATGTAATTTGAATGTACTACAGGTATCGCGGTTTGCGTGGGAATGGCCAGCACCTTCGCTTATGCCAATGCCACCTTCAAGCATCAGGTGTCGCTGCGGGTAATACAACCTTTTTTTAACAATTTCACCAGGGTTCTACTGTTTAAAAATACAGTAAAGTTATTGGCTACATTTTTATACAGATTTTGGTCGCCTTAATTTATATTTCTAAATGATGTGTCATTAACTGCATCGCTAACTTTGAGAGGCTCATTGTGTTTCAGTGATGCAACAGGTTTTTTTAGTCCCGGGGCTAGCTCGCATGTCATAGACAGGGAACTAATTTACTTCTACACACCATCTGTCCATCTAGAGGTGATTGTTGATGTTAGTTTGCACAAGTGTTTCACTTAGGCAACCGGTCGTTTGTTTTGACAAAGTTATGGCACACTTTTCGCGAGTTTTTGTAGTTGTAACGACAGCAGAGTTTTTTAGCATGTTTGGGAATTGCTAACTTGCATAGTGTGCATGCATGTGTTTCAGGAGGAGCGCTCTGTGTTGGTGGCATTGTGGATCGGGCTGTTCCTTTCCGGCAACGTGGCATATATTTACTATGCCTTTAGCCCAGAGGAGTTGTACAACAGGTAGTGAATGTCAGCAAGCATGGCCTTTTGGAACCATTTTGTTCAGGCTCATCTTTTCTTTTAATTATTTTTCTTTTTTTATTATTTCAGCCATTTTATATGTTTTTTTTTTCTTAGCAGAGCCCCTGTCTGGTTTGTGTCCTGTGAGTATTTTATGTTATGCTCACATTATTATCATTTGTCACACCATGAGCTGCTGCATGTTACCCGCAAACACTTTGTAAAAAAAATGTTTGTCTGTTTTTTCTTCAGCCTCATGTTCTCCAAGCCCAATCTGGACAATTTTGACTTCTTTGACCTCATGTGGGCAGTGGGCATCACCGACTTTGTTCTCAAGTTCGTCACCATTGGATTGAAATGCTTTGTCCTCTTTCTACCTGGCATCCTTTTGGCTTTCAAGTCTAGGGTAAGAGTTTACATTCACATTTTTCAAACTATGCCAAAGATAATAAATTTCAGGAGACGTTTCATCTAAAGAATTTTACACAAGAAATCAAAAAGGAAATTTCTAATATTCCAATAATATTGACACAAAAATATTGATCAACAGTCAATATCAGCTAAAATCCTAAAGCTTAGCTTTTTCATTAAATATCTGAAGCATTATAAAAAAAACTACTTTAAAAAGAGGAAATAATGCTTTGACAGTCGAAGTGATGCGACATGATTGATTTTAGAGTGCTATATGCCAACCCTGTGTACTACAACTTCCTTTGTTGTTATTTGCCAGTGGAAAACAAGTCAGAATGCATTTTGTTTGCGTCCGAATCATTTCAACCTGACGTAGGTATCTATTTATTTAATGACTAATGGTCTTACAGATATAATAACGAGGAAGTCAACCCCCCCCCCCCTCCCAAATCTTTACAATAATAGGTTCATTATGCGGCACTGTTATAAACACAGGATTTTGATTAATATTATGGTTGAACCATTGCAACAAAATCCACCCTTTCTCAATCCATTTTAGAAGGTGGACGTTTTGCCATTCGCTTTCGACTGTAAATGACATCGAAGTTGCTCAGTGCTTACCCAATGACCAGTCACAGCTCACATGTTTTCCGAAATTGGTCTTGTGACGTTAAATAGTCGAGCCGTGATCTGTTGTTGATCTGAGCAACTGTAATGTCATTTTCAATTGGCCACGAGGAGCAAAATAGCCGACCCCCTGGGATGCATAAAAACATGTGGGCATTCAAACAACCCCATTACAATAAGATTTCTGTTTTTAGGTTGAGGCTCATTGAACACATTATTATGATGGAAATTTGGGGGGTTGGGGTTCTTTTTTAAGCATTTCTTGGAACCATGAAATTTTGGACTGTAGGTATGCGAGTCCCCCCCACATAAAGGAAAAAAAAAACAGATCTGCCATTTTGGTTTGAAGCAAATATTATATAGGCAGTTTGTCCATTTCCAGGGGATTTTTGAACTGTTTAAAAAGCATGTCTATCATGTGTAGACTCACCAAAGAAATCCCAAGAAGTCATGGAAGTGGCAATTTCATGATCATATTTACCATTTGCTGTGGCCCTTCACCTTAATTGTATAATAGTTACATTAATTTCATAGGCACTATACACCAAATGCATCATGTTTTTAGTCATTGGACTTTCATCTTCTTTTTTTTCTTGCTCTAATGGAAAGTTCTCCTTTCTAGGGAACTCCTTCCTCCAACTGCTGTAAGAGAAATATGACTCAAGGGTATTCGAATAAATGGCCTTATTCAACAAAACCTGAATAACTAATAGCTTATAAATTGCCTAGTATAATATTGCTAGACAGATTTGGTACAATTGGCAACATGTAAAAAAGGTGGACATCTACTTATTTAAATACATTTTTGCATTTCACAAAATTAATTGTTTTTCACTCTTTAGAGTTGGATGAGCACACCAAGTGCAAAATTATATTTTAAGTAGCATTGGAATTGTTAGCGGAAGAGGGAACAACAATCATTACGGAGTTGCAGAAAAGAAATCTATTGTTCCCATAATTTTAGAGAAGCCAACCACGATGTGGGTGAAGGAAACTGATGTCGTTTGTGTCAGAGGTGATATGGCATGACTCCTTGTGACTGGTTACAATTCATCCTGAGATCATTCAGAAGCCCCAAAATCGCTGAGTAGACCATATGTCTGGATGATATAAAAAAAATAAATAAATCAGAATGATTCAGTGAGAAGGATCACCAAAAAGATGTTTTAAGTATGTTCACAAGACAAACTAAGCCTTTTTAGGGTCTTAATTATTTAAAATTTCTTACTAAAATAATTGCATACTTGCCATTTCCAGGTCCTTCAAAGGCTGACCTCCCTTGAAAAATTCCCGATTAAATTTGTATTACATATACTATGCTAAATTTGGAGTTTGAGATTTCACCATTGCACGTTTGCCAACTAACTAACTGAGTGACTGACTAAGTAACCAAACAAATTGAGGTCAAACTCTTAACCGCTTAGTCTTCTGGCTGACGTTTTGATGTGTAGTGAAAAGGGAAAGACTTCAAAAGAAGTGTGTGTCACGATGCAATAGTAGTTGATACTTTAGTACTGGGTTATTCATTCATCATTCAGAACTTTTGCTGACAAATTGATTGTCTCTTTGCAAAAGGATGGACCTTGGTAGCACCTAGAATCAGATATTTGGGGGGGGGGCTTGTGCATGTAGCATGGATTCATCATGCAGTCGTCCGCATAGCACGCACACCAGCTCACACCATAAATGCACAGGTGTAAATAATAAATTAAAAAATATTCTTAGTTCTAATAATGACAGAAGTGTTTTTGGTGACATTAATAGTCTACTATTTAACGTGTTACATGTGTATGCTAACTTACCATGCCTTTTCTGCTGTTCGTTATTTCGTGGGCCTTCTCTTATGGAAATACCTTCCCAAAATTGGTCACACAGTGAAACTGGCGACGCAGTATTTTGAGATGCCTAAGAATTAAGTTTTGTGTCCGAGTGGACGTATGGTTAAAAAAAAAGAAGGCAGAAGCACAATAAGTTTGTCTCTTGGCAAGCTTCCAAATTGTCCATTTGACAATTTTGGCGTGGGCGTGATGGCCGCGGTGGGACCCGAGGCTGCGGGTACAATAAGGAAGATGTATTAGCCGCTAGCGAAGGTCTTCCTTCCGACCCACCAGGCTGCCAAGCACCTCTACCCGCAGCCATCCATCTTTGTCAGAAAGTCATTAAGTGCTTCCCAAATCGTGAGCCGTAGCTTGGGGGTCCACAAAAATAATTTGAAATAAGTGATTATGTTGTCATACTGTATGAAAAAGTGCATACCTAAATAATAAGGACTGGAGTGCCAATTAAACAAACTATAACCCACTTACAAGACCAAACTTAGCCTGGGACCAGTAAAAATTGTTCTTAAGTATTTAAAAAAAAAAGCTTGTAATTATTATAATGGAGAGTATTGTTCGGGTTTGTTTTTTTTTGTTTTGTTTTTTTTACTCATTCAATCCCAAAGATGTATTTAAACGTATTTCCAGAGCAGAGCCATTCAATCCCAGGTACTAATTTACAGATTTTTTTTGTTCATTTATAAGGGTAAAAGAAAGTCTCAAAATAGTATTCCACATAAATAAGTAAATAAAAAACCTGGGATTGAATGTTTGGACTCTGGAAATATGTATATTTTTAGGATTGAGGGAGTTTAGAAATGCTAAAGAAAATCTTTCAGAATGAAGTCTTTCAGTTGTCACATTGGAGGAATTTTATTTTTGTTGAAACTCCCTATTGAATCACGATTTTGTTTCAGTGGTAAACTTTTCGCTTGATGTAATTGAAGCAATATATACTGTACTGTATATATGTATTTGCTTTGGCCTGATCACAAAACGGCAAAGGGAATAATATCATTTCACTGAATAATAACAGAAGATAGATAAACAAAAAAACAATCCCATGAATATGCAAATTTGTTGTTACCTTTACGATTATTTTGACAAATTCTGACTTTATTCTTGAAAGGTTGAGACACTAGCCAAAAGTTATTTTGTTCTTATAAAGACTGCACATTTTTTCCTGGAAGAATACAACTTCATAGAATAATTGAACATATTTTTTCCCTCTCAAAAATAACAAACTTTTGAATTCCTCAGGGCTATTTATGGTAGTAGTAATGTTTAATTGGGGTTAGGATTATAAGGCTCCGTGGTATAAATGCTTCCCTAGAGGCACGAAGCTTGAGAAGCTAGACAACGTGCCTGGGGTGGGTGCTTTGTACTGGGAATCCTTTGGAGAGTGTTTGCAGGTGGATAGTTCCACTGGCAGTGGTTCTTTGCAGTGTCGGCAAAGCGGATCAGCTGCCTGGACGGAGGCCATATTTGTGCCGCAGGCCCGCCAATTAAAGCTCATAATGCGCCTCTTTTCTCCACCAGATAGACGAGACGCCTGCAGCTGTTTTAAGTTTGAGTTAAGCACAGTTAGCGATTGCCGCTTCTGTCCTGGGCGCACCTTTGTTTAAAGTTATCCGTTATCATGCCACAAAAAAATATGGTTAGGGTTAGCAACATTCGAATACAGCAACAGTCATTTGTTACAATGTGTGGCACATTTTGAGTCATCAGGGTGACAATCTAATGCACAAATACATACAAAGAAGAGTTTTATTGACACATTAAGCTGCATTAAAATAAGAAAAGATGTTTCTGCTTTTTTGTTTAAACCCTGTGCAGTATTTTGTCCAATGCTTTGCTATTTACATCAAAGGCATTTCACATCAAAGGCAAAACAGGTACTAGGGAGCTGAATTTTCACCAAGATGGTGGTGTGTCAAAGTTCAAAATGTGCCATTCATTGGCTAAAATACTGCGAGGATGATGTGGAAGAAAATTACCTCAAAATGATCAAATTATTGCTCACGTTGATGCGAGTATACTACCTGTGTTGTTTCTCATTGTGTGTTGGCATTAATCTAACAGGCTTTTCCTAACTTTTCCAAGCTTTAAATCTGGATTTAAAAGTGTTTACACTCACTGTTGACAGGCAGCTTATTCCACTTGCATGTACACAGCTAAATGGCACTGCACTACTGTATGTATGTATACAAAACTTAGTATAGTTTGATTATGATTAGCGCCTCGGTGGTTTTCTCTGGAAAGTTCAAAATAAAAGAGGTGTGTAATCCAGTATTGCAATCATTTTAGTAATATCACTTTCAAGTGCGGTATGTTCAAAGCAGTGTGAGTAATTTTTTTTCCTCCTACTTTTGGAACTACCTAAATGATGATGATGGATTTCTATACAATACTTCATCAATATTGAACATACAAACAAGAAAAAAAACACTTGACACCTTTAGTTTTCTCATTTTATGTTCTTGAGTAGCAAACATTTTTCACCATATGATATTCTGCACTACATTATTAGCATCATTGTCTCTGTTTGTTGTTTATTGCTATTTATTTATTGCTCGACTGTGGAATGTAGTCTGCAGCTTGGGGAAGTGAACAGAATAAGAATTTCATTATGTGGTACAACTATACATATGACAATAAATTTCTTGAATCTTGAATATTGAGTCAAGTACCGTATTTTCCGCACTATAAGGCGCACCCAAAAGCCTTATTTTTTTTAAAAGCTGATGGTGCGCCTTATAATCAGGTGAGCCTTATATGTGGATCAATATTGAGATTGGACTGATAAAGTAAGCTTTACCTGTTTCTTCTGTGTGTTTACAGTTGAACAAGGTTGGTCATTTTGACATTGAGTTATTATGCTATTGAGAGTTTAGAGTTATTATTTGAGTTATTATTGTTATTACTTTGAGTATTACTGTATTGTCATTGGAAAAAGTTTTAAAATGTTATTAATTGAGGGTGCGCCTCATAATCCGGTGCGCCTTAAAGTGCGGAAAATACGGTACATTTTTATGCTTTATTTTTGCTTGTAGGGCAAGTTCTACCTGCTGATAGAAGAGCTAAGTCAGCTGTTTCGCGCACTGGTTCCCATCCAGCTGTGGTACAAATACATCATGGGTGAAGAGCCATCAGCCAGCTACTTCCTTGGAGCCACACTCATTATTATCTACAGCGTCTGCAAGGTGCTTTCTTTGTCATAAAAAAGGAAACTAGCTTATGATATGCCTTCACACTGAGATTTCTAAATTTGGATGAGGCCATTCACACGAACGCCATTGAGTCATAATTTTTCACAGTTTTTTCAGGAAGGAATTTCCCAGAAAAGAGAAGTTTCCGTTAGCGCACGCTTTAAAAAAACAAAAACAAAAAACAGTTCTAACTAATGCTAATGAGAAGGCCTTTCACGATTTACGAAAAAAAAAGAACGCATCCAAATAGAGGATAGTTTAGGTTTTTTTTATGCCATATGCTAACATGAAACGTACATGAGGTGCGTTGACTAAACAAATTGTTTTGACTTCTCCCACTTCTCTGAACTGTGAATGACATTAACAATGTGCAGACAGGCTACGGCCAATGAATAATGCAACTATGACGAAATAGCTCCTTCTTCCACTGTTTCTTTTAACACACGGTGAGGCGCTCATTCATCGGAATGTAGGGAGGATGCTGGTCCGAGCTAACCTGAAAGTGGCGCGGCGTCACGGCAACCAATGGCAGCATAGCGAGTGGCCTCTCTGCTCTTTTAGCTGTTGTATTTAACTGTCACGAGAGGAGGTGAACAGCTGGGCCGCAAACTTGACGCACTTATGACTGTTCCGGAAAAATTAACTCAGCAGGTGATTTTGTTCTGAGTGGACACGCCACATGAGGAAGCGCTCCTTTCCATAGGTCCACATGCAACCTCAGTTAAACAGTGGTATGTGAGGAAATTGCATGGGGGATGAATAAGTGTGAATGATGTGCCATTTTTAAACTAGATCGACTCAACTAGATTGTGACTCCAAGCCTGTTTTTAAGAGGAAATGGTGTTTTATTCAGTGGGGGGAAAAAAAAAATCTTTCATGTAAAACCAAAAATTGGCGTTTTGTTCAAGAAATTAGTCATTTAATTTTTTAATTGTGCTTATCCTCTAACGCAATGTCTCATTTTCATAGGACACAACACTTCCGTAGGTGTAATCTTGCATACTAGTTTTGAGTTAAAGGGACAGTGTGTAAGATTTAGAGTGTTTTTCATTAAAAATGAATAAATCAAATGATTGTAAAATTCAAAAACTTGCAAATGAATTGTCCAAGAGTATGTTTTAAATATAATCATAGTTTGAGTTATTATTAAATGAAATTACATGGGGGGTGGCGCCCATGTTTGCTATAGCTACAGACAATGATAAATGCAGCACCTGCAGCACCTCCTGCTGTCCGCAATGAAAAACGGTCCAAATCTTACAGACTTTCCCTTTAAGATGCAATTTATTCAGTGGGTTACAACAAAGTATAGCTAAATGTGGAGATTATATACTTTTTTCCCCACATTTTACTTTCATGCATCCCCAAATAAATAATGGAAATGTCTTTTCCATGATTGCTTACTCTTGCATGTCGATTCATTTTATGAATGAAATGCTGCTTTTGCATACTTAGGCGGGCATGGACTTTGAAGTTTAAACTATAGCTCCACATTCCTCAAATGAATCAGCTCGACTTTGTCTTTGTGTGTCAATTGCAGTCACTTGACCTATGCGGCCGAGCGTCGGCCCTACACAAGGCGCTTGTCATGCTCTGTCGCTCTCAGGTGAGACTTATATTCTTGCATGCACCCCCTTTTTTATTTTAAATGGAGATTTTACAGATAAAATGTTCATATTCTGTGAATGAAATAACACTGGGTGTGTAATTATCATACAGGGTGGCATTACATATTTAATCTTGCATTTCAGGGAAAAAATAGAGAAAATAGTACTTTGTAATTTCATTTTGCGAAATAAAATCATGCTTGCTTTGAAAAACATTTTAAGTTTTGTACCAGACGGCCATTGCACTTTTTATTCTTTTACAACTATTTTGAATTACGTACTTTCGTATAATTTAATGTAGGATTTGATTCATGAAATTCTGCTTTTTATTTTTGATTTTTAATTTTGAGAAACCAGTCAATCCTTACACTTTCAGTCTTGCACAACCCTTTGAAGATGTAAAAATTTGGCGGCGTGCACTCCCAATGAATGCAAATTGATCGATGCAAACCCCATAATCCAGTGCTTCTCAAATAGTGGGGCGGGCCTCCCTGGGGGGGGGGGCGTGAGGTGATGCCAGGGGGGCGCGGCTGATCCCAGTAAAAAGGCTTGTTTTTGTCATGTGGAATATAATTGCAATAAAGTAATAATTTTCATCATTTTCTTTTAGTTTCAGGCACTTTGATGCACTAGCTTCTTTTTTTTCTGTTTTAGACTAAGCTATAACCCGTATAAACGCGATAAAAATAATTAACAGTTGTTGAAAGTTGATTTATATTGCGTTTTTCTGTTGTTAATGTTAAAAAAGCATACATGTGTAGGTATACTTAAACAATTTTCATCAATAATAATCTTAATTATATTCAGTGCATCGACTGGGGGGGCGTGAAAAGTTTTCTCTTTTCTAGGGGGGCCTGGCAAAATATAGTTGAGAAACACTGCCATAATCTAAGATTTTAATCAGTCACTTTGAAGGAACAAAAAAAAAAAAAAACTGATTTATATCATGGGCTAGTTACACCAGACTGTCATTTTATTATACCAGTCATTTTATTGAGAGAATTTAATATGGAAAAAGAAATTCACATCCTTGTGAAAAAACAAGTACATTTTCAGTTATTACAGCAGTTTGTCTCCATCTTTGCCGCTTTGAACTAAAACTGCCAATTAATTGAATTTGCAGAGTTACGGCGTGCGGGCCGGCAGCCAGCAGTGCAGCGAGGCGGGTGACATCTGCGCTATTTGCCAGGCAGAATTTCGTGAGCCGGTAGCGCTCCTGTGTCAGGTACAAATAATCTTTTTTTTTTCCTCCTCTAGTAAATTTTGATGGTTGGACTTTTGTTCTTCGACAGCATGTTTTCTGTGAGGAATGTCTGAGTTCCTGGTTGGACCGTGAGAGAACTTGCCCCCTCTGTCGCACCACCGTGGTGGAGACCCTCCGTTGCTGGAAAGACGGGACCACCTCCGCTCACTTTCAGATCTACTAAAGCTGGATGGTGATTAAGTACACAATTGAACAAAAGTCCCAATATTATTTGAAATAGTTGGAATACATTGTGACAATATTTAAAGCGACACAAAAGAACGTTCAGGTTTTGTTGGTTATGGCGGCACCATATGTTTTGAGTAATAGGAGACTGTTTTCCATCAGGATCAGCACTTCAGGAAAACCTGAACTCCAGTCGCCGAATCATATGTCATATTAGACTGAATTTTTCTGTTTCCAGTGGCTGTGTGAAGGATGATTAGCAATTAACATGAATATAATTGTGAGTAAACAATATCATGCTTTTGAGTTACGTGGCTGTTGTCAATACAGAATGCAAACTATCAAGCCGATTGCTATTTATTGCTTCTGATAGCTAGCATTAGCATTTTGATTTAAGGATCAATGCTACTTTCTTCCACTTTTTTTGTCCCAAAAAACCGTTCCATTTATTTGACTGTCCTTGCAGATTTTGTCATGACAACAGTAATTACTTGTAGACTTTAAAATCTATTCCAGCGTATTCCGTATAGCAGGCTCACGTTTGTAGTTTTTTTGCTTGGCAAGGTTCCAGCCACCCTCATTGAACTTAGTGCCAGTTAAAGTGATACGGACCACCTCTTTCAGGACAAAATTACCATTTAACTAGTTGTCTTACAAAAAAGAGGCTAGTTGTACTGCTCCTGATTTATCATTACCATTGTGAGTAAAATGAACATTTGTGAGTTCATCTTCCAAAGCATCCTTTATTCAGTTTTATTCAAAAGCAGTAGAAATAGTATAAATGCATACATCCACAAAGATCGTAGGACACATTTGCACATAATAAATGAATAACACTTGAAAGTCACCTAAATATAAAAGCAGTGCTATTTCCATCTGGTTTCACATCACAGAAAAAAAGAAACTAGCTTATTTTTGTCGATTAATCAGATTTAAAAGAAAATGTTTTTTTTTTCCTTTTCCATCCCTTTATTCAAAAAGGAAAGTTTTTTTTTTTAATTGACTGCAAAAAATGAAAAATGATAGTTCAATTACTGATTTGGGGCATAATGCCATAAAATAGGCTGAAATATTTTTTATTGTTTCTGCAGTACAAGATGTTTGTTTTAACACATTGATCGGCCTGCTTCCATAGATATTGTGTATTTTAGATTATTTACTGTCAAGTGAGAGTTTGACAGTTTTAGGTCTTTAAATGACTCATTGCTTATCAAAGTAATTGTAGGATAATTTGACTATCAGTTGTCAGTAATTATTAGACCTAGTTTTGTTTTTCTTGAACAGATTTCTTTCTGATAAAGATATATTTTTTTTCTCATTGTCTGATTACTCTATGCTGGTATGGTATTTTTTTTTAAATGTGTGTTACTGGTAGAAATCTGTATTTTTGTCTTTGTATGACACAAACATGTGACGTTAAGAAAATGAAGGTGACATATTACACAGGATAAATGTTGCTTGGTAACAATAAATTTTTAATTTGATGAGGAGTGGGTCCTAATTTTAAACGTGTTTTACAACTTTATTCTGGTAAATCACCAATTTCTTTCCTTTGAAAATTCAAGATTTTTTTTCCTCCAGATAAATTTGATTTTTTTTCCTCATTCTGAATTATTCATTTCTTCTTTACCAGAATAAGTTATTGATTAGCTTATTTTTACTGGTATTGTTATGACTTTATGCTTTTATTTTTTCCAAGTAGTACATGTTTATAATGTCAGGAGAATACATACTATGCAATAAAAAGCTGGCATGCTACGGGAAAGCCATTATATAACATCATTATCTTCCGTCATAAATAAATAAATAAATAAATAAATAGTGATAAGCGTTAATGAGACCTCTGCCAAGGCTCAATTGTTTACAGTACTTGTAACTGGTTTCACATGTTCTCCATTTACATGACTTCCTAATGTGCAAACTTAATCAGATCTGGTTGAAACTTGGTTTTTAACAGCTTCCCCTTGTCGGTCCACAAAATTTGACAGTGGTCTTGTGACAACCTCGCCGCCCAGCTCCACTCAGTGATTGTCATGAACCTAATTAGTCTGCATTCCCCTCCAGATACCAGGGGAGGATGACATCATCGCATGTGTCGGAGGAGGAAGAAAAAGGCGTGCTCAATCTTCATTGAGTAGCCTCCTCACAAGGTGCCTCGGTCATGCTGTCGCATGCTCGCCATCCTCGTTTTTTTGTCTGCAGATGCACTCGCAAGGCGCCTGTGTACAAAGTGCATGCATGAAAACCCAATTCAGTACAATTCGGACCAAGTTTGAATTGGAAAAAAAATACGAAAAAAACAAGCAGACGTAGTTTGACGAAGTCGCGATATTACAAATGAAAACAATTGTGAGAAACAAATTGCAGTGTTAGGCAGGTTGCAATGAGGAAAAGTTGTCTTATGGAACATTTCTAGCATATTGCATAAATAAACTACAGTGAGCGTATTCAAAATATGCGCAGAAGCCTAATAGTGAGAAAGAAGTTGTAATGTTGCAAGAATAAAGTTGTAATTTGCGACAAAAAACGGTGTTTTGATAGAATTGAATTACAGCATTATTCTCAAGGACGTTACGGCTTCGCGATAAAAGCGGAGTATGATTTCTAAAAAGTCACGAGTTAAATTGGAAACGGTACAAGCGTGGCCAGGAACTAAAAATGAAAAGAACAGAAAGAGTACTCATATCGGTATCTGTCTGAAAAATTACGACTTCATCATTGAAACTTTTTTATTTTATATAGCGACTTTATTTTTGCAAAGTTATTGGCTTTTCTGGCATCAAAACAAGGTTACAACACTTTCAACTTATTTTTTAAATCAATGACTAACAAACGTTGAGTCGGGGTCACGTGTCTACCCACCTTTCTACAAGTATGGTCTCGTGGTCATCAGCAACAGCTGCAGCGCGTGCACGGTGACGAGTGCGGCGGTACGCGCGTACCCCCAGTTACCGCCAACGCGCTCTTGCGCGTCCTTGCCCGCCATCTCCCTGCGGCGCTTGTCCAGCTGGTCCCCGATCAGCCTCAGTCGCCTCGCGATCGCCTGAGCCACGCAGCCGGGTTGAGGCGGCGGGCGAGTCGTACGTGCGCTCGCGGCCGCGATTGGCGGTGGCGGCGGAGTGGGCGACCAGCGGCACATGCTTTCTTTTTTTAGTACTCAGGTGTGGGTGAGTGTTGGACCCCACCTCTTGTATTCAAACGCGATTAGTGTGGACCGCCCCCTCGCGGGTTATTCATGAGCGTCAGCTCACGTGTTGGACGCATGACGTAATGTCTTGCACATTGGAGACTCAATGTTCGCCTGTGGAATTGATCCGAAAGTGATTTTGTCCCACCTGGCGTTATTTTCGCAATCAAATTTCGGCTAGAAATCAAGTTCGTGAATGTTCGTGTACAATTAAATAAACCAATTTTATCAATTTGGCGTGATCCGAACCAATGATTAATATCAGTTTCTCTTTTTCTTCTGAAAAAAAAACTTTCGATTGTATTTGAAACACACTTGTCCGATTTTATGATTAAATGTATCTCATTGTTAAAATAACATGAGAACGGAGGTGTATTTTATTATTATTATTGTATTTCCATTATGCCTGTTTTACGTAAATCGCTTTAAGTAGGTTGCGGGAATCGGTGCTCAAACACGATGCAACCTGACGAATTGCAATTTGATGACCAAGTAACGGTTGTTGTTTTTTTTAAATATATTTCTTCATTCATAAAGTTACGCTTTTAGCTATCGTAATTATTATTAGTTTTTTTTTTACGCGGAAAGGGTATTCTCCCAAGCCGTGTATGAAGCACACACCACATACTCAATATTGTATATTTTTTCAATCCTGTGACCAACGAAAAAACTGTTTTGCTTGGTAGGAACTAACATATTCTTTAGCCATGTCCCTCGTCGAACTCGTTATACCGAAGGAGCATCGGTTTGTTTTGGTCCGAACGCTTCCCTGTTTGCTGTATTCCCTTCGTTTTCGACGCGTTAAAACAAAATGTTGCCTTTATATTCCTGACATTTCGCACACTATGGCAGAGGAAGAACTCGCTGCGTTCAGGGACCGTTGGAAACGTGAGCTGTGGAGTTCAAAACGGGAGCAGCGGCTTGTTACCGTTCCTCATCCGTCCCCCAGTTGCAGGAGTCACGACGGGGACGAAAACGATGACGCGAGTGGTGGTGAAAGTGAGTTAAAACCTAAGAGGAGTAGCGTGGAGCCTGGCTACGTGTCCATCGCCAGGGGTTTGCTGGGCGGCAGGACGAGCCCCCTGTTGGACAGACTCGCGGAGGAAAGGAGCAAGAAAAAGAAAAAGTACCAGGATGAGACGGCTGCCTGCAGGGAGTCCCTAAAGCATCCTCAGAAAAAAATCAAGAAAGAAGAGCAACTTGTGGATCAGCTCATTCTCGACCTTGTAAGGACGCCTTTGCAAACCATCGCCTCAATATAAGCACGAATTACTAAGTTCTCTATTTTTTCCCCTGTTCAGAATGAGGCCAATGACATTCCATTCTTTGACATAAACTTACCGTATGAGTTAGCCCTGAAGATATTCCAATATCTCAACCGCACTGAACTCGGCAGATGTGCACAGGTGAGTGAATTTGAACAAACACTGTCCATCCATCCAGAAAGTGACAGGAGGGCCGCATGATCATCCCTTTCTACATACTATAAAGCGCCGTCCTACTTTGTTATGCTGAAAAATGCATGTCTCTTTTTGAATCATTAGTGCACCTCAAGTGTTTTTTTTCGTCCTACTTTGTCTAGCTGCCATGGAAGTTGATAACCGTGTCACTTCTTTGAAAAAAAAGCATCTCTCTTTTTGCATCGTTAGTGTGCCTTTAACGTTCTCAAGAGTAACAAATATTGCCCCGTTGATATTGATTATTCTTTTGATTATTCGTTTCCAACTTGTGGCAGGCCAAATTTCCAATAACCGATTAATACAAATGGATATACAATGGATATACAAATTGATGCAGGCTGTGTGATAAAGCCCAGTAAAATCTTTTTTTTTTTTTTGTTTTGGTTTTGTCACTCTGGATGATTATGATTTTTAGGAATTTTAGTCAGAGTAATAAACCTTAAAAAAGTTTGATTGATTAAAAAAATGCTTTTAAACCCTGCCCAAAACGCTAAAAAATGCATACTGATTCAAAATCTGTATTAACGTGAAGAACATTTGTAGCTTGTGTATAACTTGCTTAATGATCATAAAATTATTAGTAAATAACTATTGTGCAAAACCCATTTCACAATTTTGCTAGTCTTTATCTCCATTTTTAAAAGGATTAATTAATCAAGATAGTTTGATTTA